>NW_007231775.1:0-39990 GCF_000164805.1 Carlito syrichta | reverse complement strand
TATTTTATTTTATTTTGAGTCAGGGTCCAACTCTGTTGCCCAGGCTAGAGCACAGTGGCACGATCTCAGCTCACCGCACCCTTCACCTCCTGGGCTCTCAGGCGATCCTGCTGCCTCCAGCCTCCTGAATAGCTGGGACCACAGGAGTGTGCCACCAGGCCCGGCTAATTTTTTGATTTTTTGTAGAGGCAAGATCTCACTATGCTTCCCAGGCTGGTCTCAAGTTCCTGGGCTCAAGTGACCCACCTGCCTTGGTCTTCCAAAGTGCTAGGATTACAGGTGTGAGCCACTGCACCTGGCCCAGACGGATCTTTTAGAGAAGTAACTGGGGGTATATGATATTCATAAGGGTACCTGCTTTCAAACCAGGCAACATGAGGACCAAAGGAAGGCCCAAACTTCACCTGTATGATGACCACTTGCATACCTAAGCCTGAATTGTATCCCACATCTTTAAAATAAATAAAAAAAGTAAATTAGGTGTCCCTCCCCTACTTGAAGCCAAACAACAGCTTCCAAATGTACTTAGAATAGTATCTGCTGCCGGGTTCGGTGGCTCAGCCTGTAATCCCAGCACTTTGGGAGGCTGAGGCGAGTGGATTGCCTGAGCCTGCGGGTTCGAGATCAGCCCGGGCAAATTGCCGAGACCATGTCTCTACAGTAAAATAAAAAATAGCTGGGCATGGTAGTGCGTGCCTGTACTTCCGGCTACTGGGAAGGCTGAGGTGGAAGGATCGCTGGAGCCCAGCAGGTCGAGGCTGCGGTGGCCGGGAGCGTGCCACTGCATTCCAGTCTGGGCGACAGAGTGAGACTCCAAGTCAAAAAAAAAAAAATAGTATCTGCTCTCTCATGACCTATAAGGCCCTGGGATCTGGCCCCGCCTACTTCACCCAACCCATTCCCACTCTCCTCCCCTTTCTCACTGTGCCACTGTCTCAGGCCTCCCTGGGGTCCTCTCCCTGCCCTTGGCATGGCTGGTGCCTTCAAATAGCATTTTCTCAGAGAGCCCTTTCCTGACTTTTGTCCTGAAGGTGGCTGTTTCCTCAACCCCGAGTTAAAGCATGTATTACAATGTAAAGTTTTTAGATTTTTCCCTGTTGAGGGCTCTCTTAACTAGAATGGCGTGCCCTCAGGATAAATCCTTTCTAAGTTGTTACTCCTCCACTCTAGCACCTGACTCATCCATGCACTTGCACAATCAGTTGTTGAATACATGAGTGATGAAGTGAGGTTAGGAGCTGGGAAAGATCTTTTGGCAGACAGAGAAATAAGAGGAGGCATCTTGGAGAAGGGTTATTAGAATAGGGCCTACAAGAACAGTGAGGGGCAATCAGCCTGAGCAAAGACAGGGAGGCTAGAACTCAGGGTGGGGGAGACTGAGGCTGGGCCAGGACCCTTTCTTGCCACCTTCTCCTCATCTGCTTTTTTTTTTTGAGTCAGGGTCTCTCTCTGTCACTCAGAATGGAGGGCAATGGCATGATCATGGCTCATGGCTCACTGCAGCCTTGACCTTCTGGGCTCAGATGATCCTCCTGCCTCAGCCTCATGAGTAACTGGGACTACAGGTGTGCACCATCATGTCCAGCTATTTTATTTATTGATTTATTTTTGTGGAGATGAGGTCTCACTATGTTGCCTAGGCTGGTCTTGAACTCCTGGGCTCAAGCAATCCTCTCGCTGCAGCCTCCCAAAGTGCTGGGATTACAGCATGAGCCACCATGCCTGGCCTCTTCATCTGCTTTTTGCCTAGGACATTCTTTTCTTTCTTTTTTTTTTTTTTTTTTAGTCAGAGTCTCACTCCGTTGCCCAGGCTGGAGTGCAGTGGCATGCTCACGGCCACTCCATCATAGACCCGCAGGGCTCTGGCAATCCTTCTACCTCAGCCTTCCAAGTAGCTGTAACTATAGGTGCATGCTACCATGCCCTGCTCTTTTAAAATTTTATTTTATTGTAGAGATGAGGTCTTGCCAAGTTGCCCAGGCTGGTCTTGAACCCATGGGTTCAGGCAATCCACTCACCTTGGCCTCCCAAAGTGCTGGGATTATTGGCTGAGCCACTGGGCCCGGCCTGCCTATGACATTCTATGGACTGCCATGACCAGACTCACTGCTCCATAGTAAAGAGGGCAGGAGCTTTGTAGACAATTGACAAGGCTGAAGCCACTAATCAGAGCTGCTTTTAAGACACCATTGACCTGAGCTCTGGGTGGATCCAGGCCTCACCAGAAGTCGGGAAACTCAGCTTGCAAAGGCATCACCAAAACTGTACTCACCTGAGCTGGAAAAGAAGGCATTCTTTTCGTCGAAGGTTGTGGCACAATTGAAATTGCTTTTGCTGCTCCAAGCCAAGGCACCATTGCTCTTGGAATCTGTGGACCTCATGTCCAGCACAGTTTTGTCTGAGATGAACACTTCCGATTCCTTGGCTTGTGACACATTCGTTTGAGAATCAAAATCGGTGAATAGGCAGACGGAGGTGGTGCTGGATTTAGAGCCTCTCAGCTGGTACACAGCGGGGTCAGGGTCCCGGATATCTGTGGGTCAAGGGGAGCAGGGTTAGGAGATACTCTTGTTTCCCTCTTGGCCCCAACCCAGGCTGCAGTCCAGATGTCAGTGATGGACAAGAATGGGGCTCTATGGGGCTGGTGAGTCATGGTCTTGGGCTTTATGTGGGAAATAACATTTTAGAAACCAGCTGCTTGTGACAGCCTGGGACTCAGGGACAGGCACAAGCCATTAATCCTGGCCAAGAGGCCAGGCTTTCGGTGAACGTTCTCTGTCAGGCCCTGTCCGCCATTCAAGGAAACCAGAAGTGCAGGGCTACTCAATAACATTCCTTACTCATCTACTTAATAGGAACTTCTTCAAAACCTTAGCAAGTCTAGTAAACAATATAGCTCTAGCAGGCAAAGGCAAGTGTGGGAAAAAGGCCCAGCAAAAAAAAAAAGGTCCATGCATCTTAGAATCTGGAGTGATCTCTTCAACTTAGGCTAGGTTTTGGCAGGAACTGGAGGTTTTTGATCTCTTGGCATTAAACCAGAAAATCTATCACATCACCAGGAGATTTCGCTGTCGTGGATAGAAGTTTTGGACTAAAAATCAGAACACCTGGCCCAAGGCCTGGTTCTACCATTTACTAGGTATAAGGCCTCGAGTAAGTCTCAGCAGCTCCTTAAGTCTCAGGAATGTCATCTGTAAATTGGAGATGTTGCCTCAACCACCTTCCTAACCAGGCTATTCTGAGAAACAAATGAGAGTTTTTCCATTAAAAAAAAAAAGCTATAGAGCACTGAACCAGCGTTAGTAGATAGAGTCACTGTTCCTAGCAGAGTATCGCCATGAGACCCTGAGTAATACAGTCACAGCATCTACCCTTCACCCTCAGGAAGCAGGAGTTGCTGGAGGCTTTTCCTTAGTGCTGAGACTCATTCTATCATATTTCCGTGGGATTTCGTGTTTTTAATGTGTCTCTCATTGTTTATTCTTTCCAACCTCCTGCTTTTAGAGGAGGAAGCAGAGGTTAGCCTGGAGGATTAGCACGTTGGGGCCACCCAGAGAGTTTCCAGCAGGGCTGGGATTAGGACTTCTCGTGGTTCTCTGCTCCCACAGCTCCTCAGGCGCACAAAGTTTCTCAGACCCTGGCGATACCCCCAACTTGCTGAACCAGTCAGGGTGGCCTTGGCAGTGCAGACACCCAGCTGGATCCAAAACCAAAGAAATCAGTCCTTGGGATGCTGAGTCAAGGCAGAGCCGCCCATAGCGTGGGGCTGCCTGGGAGCAGCAGAGCAGGGTGTGGGCTCCTCTGTTAGAAGGGAGATACAGCTAGAGCTCTGGCCCAGAGGACTCTGCCTATTCCCCTCCAGCCTCTGTGTACCTGGGGATCCCGACATCACTGTGGGGGAAGGCCCTAAGGCATAACTCCTTTACTGGGAGGAGAGACAGGAAGTCATTAGCTCTGCCAACATGATGTCGCTAGTCATTGGTGGGGGTCTTGGGCCGGACTGTGGAGAGGGAGGTGGAGGAGTATGGAAGTGCTGAGAGAACACGGCCTTGAGGGGAAGGCAGAGAAACAGGTGCCACCCGATGCAGTTTGGCTTTAGAGAGGGAAGTGGATTGTACCACTTAGAGCTCTGGTTGAACACTCACTCAAGTCCTGGGGCCAGTGGGTGTCAGTCTACAGAAGGTCTAGATGGCTCTGCTCAATACCTTAGTCTCAAGCTACATGTGGCTATTTGAGTGAAAGTTAGCCAAGGTCAAAAACAATTTAAAATTCAATTAAACACGAAAAAACTTCATTTCAAGAGCTCAATAGTCACATGCAGCTGGTGGCCACTATATTGGACAGTGCAGACTGACAACATTTTCATTGTCAGAGACAGTCCTACTGGAGGGCGCTGGTCTACAAAGTGCAATGAACACTACAGAATATGAGATTTTTAGGAAAGGCAACAGGAGCTGAGCTAGAGGTACCTGGTATTTTTAAAAAAATCTCCTTTTGCTTTTATCCCCACGCACTTCTAGTGCTGCCTTATCATTTTGTCTGCAAATAAGAAATGAGCCACTTTTAATTTGGAGGTCTTTAAGGGGTCCATTTGCCAGAGCCCTGTGGGGACAGACATCTTATTCCACTCCAGTCAGGAAAATACATTCTACCCCCAATGAGATCAGAAGGTAGCCTTAGCAAGACTGAGTAGATTTTTCATTGTGGAAGTTCAAGTATTCTAGATCCTAACGTGTCATTGTAATTCCAAACTAACTGCAGAAGCACATGCCTGAACACTCTAGGGCTTTAGATCCCCAGGGGTGCAGCGGTGATGGGAAGCTCCCTCACCACTAAATCTGTGCTCTGTAGTTAGGCACTAGGAACCTGCTGACACTGACTCTGGGTCCCACTGGAGTTCTGGTGAGTGTCAGGAAACAGTAAGCATGGTGAGACGTCCTGGGAGTAATGAAAACTTTTGCTCATTTGTCAAATTGCAACTGCAAGGCAGCACTTTCATAGCATTCCCAGTGTCTCCATGACAGAAACCTTAGGCTTTTCCTCCTCTGTGGTGTGGGGTGACCCCTCCTAGAGCCCACTAAGGAGGGAGAAGGGAGAGGAAGGAGAGGTGTTCCCTTCACCACAGCAAGTGCCTCTCACCTTAACATCTGGTCTGCATTTCTAAAATGGATTCTTAGTTTCCCAATGGCTGCCTCTGGCTCTGACCCTAATTTCTGTATTCGCTTGAATGTTCTAGTACTCCTTTTCCCCACTGTCTAGGAAGACATGTTCTTTGCCTTGCTTTCCATCCAACGTTATTATCAGATGTGTTGACTCAGGCCAAAATACATGTGCCTTGGTTATTCCAAGATCATGCCTTCCTTCTTGTTCCTTATACCTGGAACTCTCTTTCTCTTTTTTCTTTGTCCATACAGACCTTATCCCCTCCGTCAAGGCTCAACGAATCCTTTGTACCACATTAAACTTTCTCCATCTAGGCCAACTTTCCAGCCAGGACCCCCACCCCCCTGAATCTTTATTGTGCCCACTGACATCATCAATGGTTAATGCTAAAATAGTGTTTAGGTTGCTTAATTTACAAACATTCTACACCTTTGGCTAGTTTTAATACTATTTGGTGACAGGGCAGGCATCGATCTTAGACTTCATACTCAGTTTAGCATTTTATAGAGTGATGGCTACACGGAAGGCATTAAAAAATATCCATGGAATGATTAAAGCCAAACTTTAATGTGTTTGACCTAGAGAAACACAGATATTTAAGACTGATGGTGATGCTTTTCTCCTTCCCAGGCCCCAGGAAGACAATTAGTTACAACGTCTACAGCTACCCTCACCATAGTAATCACTGATATTCCCAGGGAAAGGATTAGTGACATTGGCCCACGGGGTTGTATATGGTACCACGTGGGATGACTCACCAGCTATAATGGACACTTGGGTCCCTTTCCCAAATGTGAGTTTCCTAGTCATTCCTCCAGTATTCACACCCCAGGTGACAACATTACAGAAACTCACGGGACTTAACTACTACTTAAGTAGGAAAGGCACTGATCTCCCACAAGACAGGAGGATCACATTCCTAAGAGTTAGACCCTCTGTTCCTTTCACTGAGACTTTTTTGTCTGATGTGGACAGTTCTCTTCTACCTGCCCTGTTCTGCTGTGGTGCCCTGGGGGGTGGGGGGTGGGGGGAGTGAGGTCATGATTTCATGTGATTTCAATAAACCAAGAGTTCAGTAGAACAAAAACCCCTGCTCAGGGCAGCAGTATCTGGGATACTCCCGTGAAAAGTCCAGGAATACTTGCTAATCATCTGCCTCATGGTTTCTAAGGTCCCAGCCAAGTGCTGGATGGCAGGATTTTCTGGGGATAAGTGAAAGAACTAGCTGGAATCCTACAGAAGAAATTACCTGGGCTCAAGTCATCATCTTGAACAAAAGAGAATATCAAAAGGGTGTCAATGTCCACCTTTGCCTTAATCTACTTACTTAGATGGATGCTCAGTCTGGTCCCTGATCCAAAGATTATGTTGGCTCCACTGTTACATCCCCACGGTGTGTTAGGTCTTTGTGATAACCTTCTTGAAGTAAATCTGCCGGAACTCCCTGGGGTCTCAGAGCACCATTGCAAAAGGCTCACTGAGTCTTTGTTTCTTAGATCTCCTATTTCCCAAGGAAGATATTTTCCTTTCCCTTTATGGTAATATAAACTTTAGTATAGCAACATGACAACAACAATAACAGCAGCAGCAAGCCGGGCTCGGTGGCTCAGCCTGTAATCCCGCGCCTTTGGGAGGCTGAGGTGAGTGGATTGCCTGAGCCTGCAGGTTCGTGACCTGCCTGGGCAGCGAGACCTCATCTCTACAATAAATCAAAAAAATCAGCCGGGCGTGTCAGCGCATGCCTGTAATTCCGGTTACTCGGAAGGCTGAGGCGGAAGGATCGCCGGAGCCCAGCAGGCGAGGCTGCGGTGGCCGGGAGCGGCCACTGCACTCCAGTCTGGGCGACCGAGTGAGACTCCAACTCAAAAACAAACAAACAAACAAAAACAACAACAAAAAACAACAGCAGCAGCAGCAACAACACTTTAGAAAAGCTACTATTGGCCAGGTGCAATGAATGGTTCATGCCTGTAATCCCAACACTTTGGGTGGCTGAAGTGGAAGGATTACTTGAGCCCAGGAGTTTGAGACCACTCTTGTCAACATAGTGAGAACTTGTCTCTATCAAAAAAAAAAAAAAAAAAGAAAAGAAAAAAAAGAAAAATTAGCCGAAAAAGAAATAAAAATTACCTTTAGTACCAGCTACTCGGGGACTGAGGTGGAAAGATTGCCCGTGCCCAGGAGGTCAAGGTTGCGGATGGCCGTGATCGAACCACTGCACTCCAGTCTGGGTGACAGAGTGAGACCCATTGCAAAACAAAGCCAAAAAAAGAAAAAAAAAACAAACTACTACTTATTGATTGCTTTTTATATGCTGGGCATTATCTCATATTGTTGTGATGTAGCTATTGTTATTTTGCTGTTGAGAAAGTAGAAGCTTCAATGAATGCGGCCCTTGAGAACACGGCCAGAATTTTCCCCTGAACATTGTTGCCTCCCTACTCCCTATCTTGTTATTTCATGAGGTGTACTTGCCATTCAGATAGGGGTCTTGGTGATGTCTATCCTTAGGAGAAGGTTCAAAACGCTACCAAACTCCAGAGGGGGAGATTCTATGAGCAGCTAATCCCAGGATCATGCTCACTAGTCAGTCTGGGGAATTTAGCCACCTGCTGCAATAAAAGAGAATTTGTGTTTGCTATTAATTCATCTGTCTCCCCCAAGGGCACTTAGCTAATTTCCTGAATGTTCAGATTATCTGGTTCTGATATTATCGGCTTCGCTTGAAAGCACCAAGTATCTGGAACTCTTTTTATGCTTCTATAAATTATTCTGCTCAGATTTTCATTTCCTCAACTGGCTCTTGGCACTTCTGTCTTTAATATGAGAAATGGGAACATTTTAGGTCATCAAGAGAGCTCATAGAAGTGGAAAATGAGGGCTTCATAAATCCCCAAGTTTGCTATAAATCATTGCCTGTTTTCTTACAGACAAATCATCAGTGCTTTTTGCCCTGGTCATTTGCAGGGTTATACTCACATGGGTGCACAGCCAGCCTGGTTCCTGCTCCAAAATTCAGCTTATTGTTGCCACCCAAAAGCACACAGTAGGAGGGTGCTTTCCAAGAACTCTAATCTGGGCACAACCAGCATGGCTGGGTTCCTCCACTGCCTGTCCCTATTCTCCAGCTTCCCCCAAGTCAAACTTTCTCTGACAAGAGAGAAAAGTCTCACCTACTGGGTCTTGATTCCTCCTACCCACTCCTAGAGACAATTAGGAGCCTCATTGATGCTGATTATTTCTTTCTAATCATCATGAAATAGCTTCCTTTTATTCTGGCAATTGCTGAACACCCCAGCAGCTGGGTAGCCATGCTCCTGCCACCGTCGGTTGGGAACAGCTCCAGGCCCATCTGGGTGCAGCCAACACACAGAGTCTACGCTGCCTAACACACCATAGGGTTTACCTACTAGGAACAATGGCAACTGTAAAGCCTTTCCCAAATGTGAATTTTTGATCTTCTTTCCACACCCTTCCTAATACACCTTGGAGCTGCAGTTTCAAAGATGATTCTGCTCCTGCTGGAGAGGAGTTTCCTTAGAACAACTATTTTCTGGGTGGCCTCTCAAGTGGACACAGATTTCATGTATTTATCATCAGACCTCTTTCCTTTCTGCTGCTAAAACCCATTTGTGCTTCTTCCTTATCACAGATATAGTAATCCTTATGCCTCTGAACTCTGGTTCTTGAGAAATGTGATAGGTTTCAGGTTTTCTAAATCCAGCCTGAACCCATGGCGGGGAAGACATGCTGGCGAAGCACACAAGTGAACACATAAATACAGAGGCACCCTTCCCTGCGGAGATGGGCTTCCTCCCACCCACATGTGCTTGGCTGGGTTCTGGAACCTCCCGGTTGTGAGGTCTAACAACTTTCTCTGCTGGAGAATACCTGTGAATGTCTAAACCAGTATGTCTTAAGCAGTAATTACCCCTCCAGTCGAGCCTTCCCTGACTCTCCTAGCCAGAAAGCATTTTCTCCCCCCACAATCATTTGTCTGTTGATAATTATGAGTCAGACATTGTGCTGATTTGTAGAGATGTGAGAGTGAAAGGCAGAGGGTCCTGCCCTCACAGAGCTTAATGTGTAATGCAGGATATTGCAAGTGCCAGGCAGCTAGGACCGGAGGCTAGGAATGCCTTCCTCTGCTCTCACAGCAACTTGTACGGACCTCCACGATAACACTGGGACACTGGGATGTCTGTTTACACTCCGAGCTCCTGGATGGCAGAGACTCTCCACCTTCCTTCCTTCCTTCCTTCCTTCCTTCCTTCCTTCCTTCCTTCCTCCCTCCCTCCCTCCCCTCCCTCCCTTATTCTTCCCCTTCCCTTCCTCACATCTAGCATAGTGCTTGAAATAAAATAGTTGCTCAATAAATACGTGTTGAACATACAAACCCTTTAAATTTTTAAATTTATTTCTAACTCAGTCCTGCTACATTTTTTAAAATTAGGTCTGTTTCATTTCTTCTTTAACTTCTGTATGGTTCCATTTTCCAAACTTTGTATTTTTTTTTATGGCATTATTTAGGCTCTAAGTTCTTTCCACATCTCTCAATTGGACATGGAGTTTTGTGAGAGTGTGTCCAATGCCCAGAGTCTTTGGGAAGTTTAATTCATCACCTTTCATGAAAACTAAATGGTAACAAAAATAAATCTTTTGGCATAATCAGTCACAGTTTGTCTTCTGATAAAGATCTTTTGTCTCAAAGGAATCTAGAAACAGCAAAGGAGTCTGTCTCTGTAATGATGAAAAGGCCAATTCCCACTGGCAATTACTACCATTAGAAAACAAACCACTATTGAGCTAGTGACTGGGAATTCAAATTTCCAAACACTCAAGCCTCATAAAGAAACATGAAAAATTAGTTCAGGAAGTACAGATTCATCACCTAAGAAAGCAGAGTAGGGACTTTCTGTGTCTTTGGCTGGAGCCTAAGTTCAGTCACTTACTTGGTTTCACTTGGAGTCTTGTTCCACTCCCAAAAATAAGATTTCTGCCACCTGAGTCCACACTTCAGTACAACCCAATACAAATACCTGTCCCTTGCCAGCTGGGGCAGCCGCCCATGGCCCTCTCGTATGCACAGCCTTCTTTTTTAGGGAACAAAGCTTTTAAACAGTCTGTTTCATGGTTTGGATGATAAATATTTCTTGCCATGTGGCTTTATGCCCAATAAACAGTCTCCCTAAGTTTCTTTTCCTTCCTTGCCATATCTGCCAACCCAGTCCAGTGACTTTACTGATCTCTTCAGAAATGCTGAGTCACTATGCCATGGTCACAGGGTGGGCAAACTGAGAATCAAACAGGTAGCCTTTGAGGTGTGGGGTCTTCCTTCAAAGAGTGCAGAGGGCATGGTAAGTGGCCGTGTAGTGGCATGGTTAACAATAAGGCCCTAGAGTCAATAGGTTTGAATTAAGCTCTAGGGCTATCATTCCTCGCTATATGATCTTGGGCAAGTCACCTACCCCAAGCCTTTGTTTCCTCATCTATAAAACGGGCATAATACCAGCTACCTATCATTAGGGTGGATGTGATCTTTGAATGGGAACTTATATGAAGGGCAGAGTATGGTCACTAAACATATCAGGTATTCAGGAAGTAGTAGCTCATAACAGGATGGTCCCAGCAATGCTTTACACTGGGAGAAAGAGATGAGGCTTCGCAGCCAGAGGAAACCCATATGCACCACTCATTCCAGCATCCCAGAGTGCTTCAGCATCCTGGCTGGGTGTTCTCACCTAGGGGAAGATACTGCATGGAACCAAGGGGAGGTTGTGACAGTCTCAGTCACGGGGGTGAGGAGCAGGGTAGACCCTTTGAACGCCAAGAAGAATGTTCTGCTTCAGAAACATAACGAAGAGTGAAGTCTTTTCTCAAAACTTGGGGATTTGTCCTAAAAACCATTGTCTAGCACAGCCTGTCATCTCATTAGACCTGACACACTGATAGTTACTCTCGGGCAGCAAAGTACTCCTTTAACGATGGAACAGACCACACTACAGACCCTCTCCCTCTTGCAATATCCTTCCCTAATATAGTCTACATTATTTCCCTTGATCGTTTCTATAATACTCACACGGATGAACAATGAGGTTGGTCCCTCTTCCAAAGGTAAGTCGATAGCTTCCTCCTGATGCACACAACCATGAGCGCCTTTGATAAAACCTTTCTCACCTGACCTCCCTCTACTGACTGGGGCAATAATCCTGGGAAACACTGGCTGTTGCTCCCAGAGTTGTAGGAAATCTCCCACCACTATCCTCTGAGGCCCTGAGTCCTGGTGCCAAGGGGTAGGGAAGAGAGCCCGGGTTTGGGGACTGGAGAGCTCTTCAGCCCCCAGGCACCCAGGTGAAAACACCCCCTTCCCGTCGGCAGAGAAGCAGGGAAGCACCTCCCCCCATGTCCTCCCAGCATCCCAATACCATCAGGGCAGACACTGAGGGTCTGACTCTGGTATTCTTTTGTGAGACACAAGGGGCTTCTGGAAGTGCTCTGAGGATAAGTAGCAAAGGAGATTTTATGACATTTTGCTGAAGCTGTTCTGACCTCCTTTCTTGAAGCTCTCCTTGTTCTCGTGTTCAGCCCTTCAACGCTTCCCATTCCCAGGCTTCCTATAGGAGACCCAGGGGTTTGATTTCTGCATATACCCTGTCTGAGGCACAACTCCATGTAAGATTTAGGTCCCTCCTGTGATTTGTGCTCTGATTCTTCCCTCTTTACTATCCAGAATTAGGCCAAGGCATCCAAAGTCCTTTGATGCCTTTATTTCTAATGACCTTGACTCAGGCAGGGCCCTGCCTCTGTGAAACCCTAGGACTACAGAGAAAAAAGCCACAATTTCCATAACATTTTTGAAAGGTGGGGGTAGGAAACAGAGCGGCCTGTTTCATAGAAGTGAAAGCTGAGGCTCATGGAAGTCCCAGCCTGGGCCATAGTCCTGAGCTGGGGTGGGAACTTGGCCCTTGGTCCCCTGGCTGGTGTGTGGCCAGCACTCAGGTTGTCTTATGTTGGGTTTGAGGGCCACTTAGCATAGAGTTGTGAGGCTCCACAAAACTTGGGCTGGCCCTGGACAAATGATAGGCCCTGGGCTTCAGGCTCCCTCCTGCAACATGAGCAAGATGTCCCATGGTCCCTTCCAGATCTCACTTCTGTGGCCTTTGTTGAGTCTGAAATCCAGCCTCAAGGAAGAGCGGGGGCAGCTTTACACAGAGAGTGGGAGTGTGGTCAGAGGAATTGCTGAGAGAAGGGACAGGCAGAAGAAATCAGGAGCCGGCAAAGATTTGGGACAGCGAGCTGCTAAAAAACTTATGTGGCATTGATGAATGACACGTCCTCCCTTCACTCTCATGGAAATACGATAAGAGGTTGTCTGGCACCAGGGTAGGGATGGGGAGGGTAGGGTGAAGGGGGGATATTTGTGGAGGAGGATCCCAGTTCACTTACTTGGTATGACCACCACTTGGGTCCCCTTCTCAAAAGTCAGTCTGTTGTTCCCATAGTCACACTCTAGGTAAGTGTATTGCAAAAACTTCCTGGCTTTCCCATCCTCTGAAGGAAGTCACACACCCTTCAGAGTAGCCCTCAGATCTGGACATCCAGAAAGACTGATCCTAAAGCTTCCCCCATACTGGCTGGTATGAGTACTTGGGAGAGCCTCCCTGACAGGTGTAAACAATGCCAGCCTCCAACACTACCCACTGTCCTTCATTTTCCTCATCACAGTTATCAACAAACATAGCCTTTGGCTATTTCTCCTCAGGGGAAAACAGAATCTTTACAAAACTTTGTGAGAAACACCGCCTCCTACATAGGGCAGGTGGGTGTGCGTATTTCTAAAGATACCAGGGAGCAGGCGGGCATTCCCCCACTTCATCTGCCATGCTTGAGAGGAGGGCACCATTTTCTTGGGGACTTATGCAAAAAAGTATTCTTCCCTTTGTCAGAAAGAATAGGAACAAGAGCATTTTTTCAGCACACTGTGTTGGGCCACATGCTAAAGACACGCCTTGGCGTGACTCACAATCACCGCGTCCTCCCAGGGCTGAGCGAGAGTCCCGGGTGACTCACGCCTGACTCATTCCTGTTTCTGTCCTCACCTCACTCAAGGATGCTAGCTGCAACTGCCAAGGGGGCTTTTTGTCCTCCAGAAAGTCAAACATCTCAGCACAGAATAGACTCGAATCCTTTCCCAGAAACGTATGGGTGGAATCATGCTTCATCTCTGCCAATTAATGTGGACTGTCCATGGTCATCCCTGCCTGATTTCCAGCCAGCAGGGCTTCCTGTCCCCTCAAACCCTGCCCACCTTGACACATGTACATGTAAATTGTCATCAGACTTTTCACTATGAATGCTTTGTTTCTCTGAAAAGACTGAAAGTTCTTAAGATCAGGGGCCATCTCTTAGGCCTTTTTTTCTTCTTAAACCAACTATGGTCCCTGTCTTGATGCTGATACTCAATACTCATTTGCTGTATTGGACTGACTTTTACTATGCATAATCACTGGGACAGGGAGACCAGTTCTGGGAGAGGTTAAAGCTAAGTATACTCTGGGTAAATGTAAGCTGCAAAATCTAAGTGCTTAGGCAAGGAAAAACCAAGGAAGCATTTCTAAGAGGAATAATAAGGACTCAGTGTAAAGACCAAAACCTTGTGAGGCTCATATTGGTCCTCAGCAGAGAGGTGGATACTGAATGAACAAATAAGAAACTTGACTCAAAGGAAACTCAAATATCTTTCTCCTGATATCTTGACAATGATTTTTCTTAAAGGGTAAAAAGAATCATATGGCAGAAAATGTATACTACAAGTTAGCAGCATTGGTAAGATTACTAATACAACAGTAGCAATAATAATCTATTATAGTCCAGAGTAAATTATATGTATACATATAAATAATATATATGCACAAATTATACATGTAAACGTAATATTGAGGGTGGGGTTACACATTGCTAGAGATCTGACTTACTTGGGCTGACCAAAAGCTGGGTGCCAGTTCCAAATACAAGGCTCTGAAAGCCTGTGTTCACACTCTGACACAACTCTATACAAAATGGCACCATGGAGGCCAAGCTCGGTGGCTCAGCCTGTAATTCCAGCGCTTTGGGAGGCTGAGGTGAGTGGATTGCCTGAGTCCGTGGGTTTGAGACCTGCTTGGGCAACCTGGCAAGACCTCATCTCTACAATAAATCAAAATGAGCCGGGCGTGGTAGCGTGCGCTTGTAGTTCCAACTACTTGGAAGGCTAAGGCGGGAGGAAGGATCGCCAGAACCCAGCAGGTCGAGGCTGCGGTGGCCGGGAGCATGCCACTGCACTCCAGTCTGGGCAACAGAGTGAGACTCCAACTCAACAAAACAAACAAAACAAAACAAAACAAAACAAAACAAAATGGCACCATGTAACTGAGCCATAGCCTGGAATTGCTAGGTCACACACAAGTTAGTTACTAAGTGTGTTCCTATGTCTGCATGCATGTACTAAAGTGGAAGGAGGCCTACAGTTTTACTACTTAACCTTCATTTTCCTAAAACCATTGGGAGATGACAATGAATAAGGCGGACCTGACAGAAGATTCTGCTTTGTATACACTGGATTATAGAAAAATGTCAGTAATATCCAGTTTGAAAAAAGTTATTCACATCATTACAGAGTTTCAGTTCTAGACAGAACTTAGGGAAGTTTTATCCATTCAAAATTACTAAGTGTTTGTTACCTGTTTCTTGCAGGAATGATGCCCATGGATACTGTATAATGCAACATTCTTATTGCCAACTTTTCTCCTTATTTATTTATTCTTTTAGTTGGGGTCTCCCTCTGGTGCCCAGGCAAGAGAGCAGTGGCATGATCATGACTCACTGCAACCTTGACCTGGGCTCAGATGATCCTCCTTCCTCAGCCCCCTGAGTAGCTGGGGCTACAGGCCCATTCCACCATACCGGCTGATTTTTAAATGTTTTGTAGAGATGAGGTCTTGCTATGTTACCCTGGTCTTGAACTCCTGGGCTCAAGCAATCCTCCTGCTTCGGCCTCCTAAAGTGCCAGGATTATAGGCATGAACCACCGTACCCAACCTTTTCTCCTTATTTAACTAGCAGACATAATCATGCCTCACTTTCCCCAACACCCAAAGAAGAATAATAAAAAAAAAAATCAATGAAAACAGATATCCCTCAATTGTAATATAAATCAGGTTATTTCATGGAACTTACTTGTTTCAACAAAGAGTCTTGTTCCTGTCCCAAAGACAGTTTTGAAGCCTCCAGTGTTAGCCACAGCGATTTGTACTGTGACAAAATGGGCCATTTCCTTCTCTGCCCATGTTTACAACAGAGCTGGGGAGCAGGTCTAGGGAGCCCGTGGAAGGTGCTGGTAAAAAGGCGCACTTTTTAATCCTCCCCTAATAAAACTCATTTCTTTCTATTTATGGACATATCTTATACCTCCTACCTACCAGAAAGCTATTTCATTGAACAGTAGTCACAGGTATGGCCCCAGGACCAGGATCCCCAGGTTCTAGTACCAGCTCTAGTTCTCACTGATATTACGATAATTCAACAGACCTCTCTGGGTCTTAATATCCTTACTGGAAAAATAAAGAGGTATGAACTCGATGATTTCTAAGCTCTCTTGCAGAGCTAAAATTCTATGATTCAGTAATGTCCAAAGTGCCCTCATGCTGCATTTTAAAAAACTCACAAAGAAGTCAGGCACTTGGAGGGTTAGAAAACACTCAAGGTTTAATATAGCTACTGACTTATTCATATGAGAAAAAAGTCCCCCCATGGCCCAAATGGGATAAATTCAGGCACTTGCAGATCAGTTACACTGGTGACTGGTCTGCCTGGGGAAAATACAAGAAACAGTAAGGAAAAGGGACAGTCAGGACAAGGGAGTGTCTGCTGTCAGTTCCTCTCCATGCTCTATTGGGGTGCATACTTCTAGCAGTCCTATACTTCCTTGTTTCATCATTGAAAGGGGAAGATAATCTTTTGGACATTTGGGGTATCCACATCAAGATTTCCCGAGGCTCCATCTCTAACTTATTGCAATATCTAAGGTAGAAAAGATAAATTTCAAGTATTCCCCTTCTCACTGTGATTGGCATCATCTCTCATTCCAAAGTAAGTACTGGCAGAGGTTCTGTGACATCATGTAGTGGAAAGCTTTGAGATCAGGCAGGCAGACCCAGGTTTAAATTTAGTCCCTTCTACTCACTAGCCTTGGCACCTTGGGCACTTTCTTCTCCGGGCTTCAGTTTCTTCTTTTATAAAATAGGGATACTGCTGCCTACCTCAAAGTGTTGTCTGAGGATAAACAATGCTATGTGTCAGGTATCTAGCCCAGTATCCAAACATCACAGCTGCTGAGATGGCGGTTATTATTTCTATATTAAGTTAGATTATTGATCAACAGGGTTATTTCCTTAGGGTTATAGAATTTATTTACAGAATATCCAGAAGACTTCATACCCTTGAGCCCTATAAACTATAGGGTGGTACTGGGTGAGATCCCAGAACCATAGATTTTGAGTGCTTTGACTTCCTCATCTTACAGGAGGAGTCTGAAGTGCATGGAGGGTCAATGACCTGTTCAATGTCAGGTGGTCAAATGGGGCCAAATCAAATCTAGAACTCTGGACTGAAACCAGAAGCCCAGAATTTCTTTCTCTGCACGTCACCAACTTTTCTTGGACAAGGTTTTGTGTAAGGAAACACAATCTCTGGAGTGAATTGGGTATGGCTTATTTGGGACATGGATAAAATGACCTTGAATATTCTCCCCAAGTGCCCCTCTGAATCCATGGCAATGGAAGTAGAAAAGGACCTATTAGATCATGGCCATGCAATTTTCTGTTTTTCTAGCTTTTTTTCCTTCTATTGAGCTATCCATTTAGCTCAATTCTAGTGTTAAAAACTCTAATGTTGAACAAAGCTTCTATCAGCCTCATATCTTGGAAAAAGTCTTTAATAGTTAGCTAAATTATACCCCCTAAAGAAATACGCTCTTATAGTCTTAGAATATTTTCGTTAATTTGTCTGAATGTCATAATTCTTAATGCTTCAGTGCTAGATTAATTAAAAATAAGATATAATGACACAAATGACATCTCCTTTTCTCCTGTTGACTGTCACCGAATACATTTTGTAGTTATCACAGAATCTCATACTTACTGGGTTCCACTTTTAGCTGGGTGCCTGTCCCAAAGGTGAGTCTGTTTGTATCTCCCCATGAGTCCCACAGTGTCTGATACCTCACAACAAACTCCCTTCTGTCACTTCACCCCTTTTCTTGATTTACCCTGATGAGTTAGAAAACGCTCAAGATTTAATATAGCTATTGACTTATTCCTATGAGAAGAAAGTCCCTTCCAGGCCCGAATGGGATAAGTTCATAGACGGTTGGTACTAAGGGGTCAGAGAGGTAATCCAGACCCACTTCTGCATTTACAAATGAGGATACTGAGGCTTGGAGGCAAGAGATCTTCCCTAAGTTACATTGCTAGTTGGTAGCAGAGACTAAAGCATAAATCTATTTGATTCTCAATCTAGTGGTTCTCTCTCTCCACACATACTTGAAGGTACTGGGTCATTTCCTTTATTCTCTTTGTTCCCTTTGGACTGGAAAATTGATTTCTTTGGATGTTTAGTTTTACCTAAACAAGCATTTATCAAGTCCTTACTTTTGTAAGAGGACCATATTAGACACTTCGTGAGATATAAAAGAACCTCTGTTCTCAAGGACTTTTCTGTTTTAATAGGCAGATATTCTCAGTAATAAGAGATTTCTGTAGTTATATGTGTCACAGATTGTCTAAGATTCCATAGCTAAATTTGGGATACAGAGGGTTGGAGGAATGTGACGGGTGCCTGGGGAGAGGCCACGGTCTAGGCTTTAAACAGGAATCTAGGCTATTTCTGGAGAAACGACATCTGTCCTAATCATCTAGAGTATTAGTCTCTACCTCATTCTGACCTAGTGAATTAATTCTACTATTTTTCCAGTCCTTCAGTTAGCTATTTTCATTTTTAATTGAAGAGCCCATGAAGGTGCAATCTTAAATTAACACATCAAACTGATAAAATGAGGATGATGCAATCAATAAGTGAAAAACACAGCACATGTAGAAAAGCCTTAAACCAGATAAGGTGAAAACAAACATGGGATGGGGTCAACAGTTACCTGGAGAGACTAGAAGCATAGTCCCTTTTCCAAAAGTGAGTTTATTGTATCCTGAATTCACACAACAGCAAACCTCAATACAAAAATGCCCTGCAATGTTGGGCATTTCAACTTGTAATCTACTTAGGAAAGGGGAAAAAAAAAACCCAACCATCATTTTTGGAGAACCTATTATGTGCCAAGCAGGTTAACAATCTACACATATCACATTACCTCATTTGGGCCACAGTTGTGCCATGAGCTTAGATGTTATTATCCTCATTTTACAAATTAGCAACAGGTGATCTGAGGCTGAGCTGGTTGGTCTGGCACTGCTGACAAAGACACAAATATCCAGGATCCACAAGACATTTTGGCAAAGGACAGATACATTTTGAAGGAACTATGAGAGAAGAATACTCCTCTTTGTTCCTTCTAGAGTGGGATTACAGTTATATTAGGGTTAACTCTTTTGCTAAAACCAGACGTCAGAACTCTAGCAACAGTAATCCCCCCAAATTCCAGCTCATCTTCTATTATATAATCATTTCTCAAGACATGAAGTCATTTTACCTTCAATCTTTCTGCTACCCCTCGGTTACGTACCAGGCCTGACCAGCAGTCTGGTCCCACTCCCGAAAATCCATTTATAGCCTCCATCTTTCCCACAGTGTTTCTGAGTTAGCACAAAACCCCACAAATCCTTCTCATACTTAAGACCTAGAGATATGGCCATTTACCTACAAAAGAGGCTACATTTTAACTTCCTTTTTATATTCCATGTAACACACAGGCTATTTGACTCAAATTTGGGGTGTTTACTATGCAATACTTAAAATGAGGTCTCTACCTACCTACATCTCTGGATCAATAGTCATCAAACTCATGCTTTTCAATAGGCATAGCTAGCCCTTCTTTCCTTTCCATCACAGTTATCAATTTTTAGATTCCTGACATCATGTCACCCCTAATTTTCACTTCAATCAATCTGAAACTTCATGGAAGAGCATCCAGATCATGATGAGTGACAGCTCCCTGCTCCTCCAAGTCAACTTGTTTTACAAGCTCAGTGACTCAGTGGTAGCTTATTACTTAAGTCCTGTTCTGCCCCCAAAGCCAAGCATTCCTCTGATTAAAGGACAACCACTCTGCTTTAAGTTTGGTAAAAAATGCCACTTGTCTTCTCTTTACTTCTTATCCTTTGCAAATCTACTATTTTCTATTGGCCTCAAGGGCAATATCTTTAGCTTCTTTTTATTATTATTATTATTATTATTATTAAGAAGGAACACAAACTGTATGGAACAATACTATTAAAATGTTAAGGAATGAAGAGCACTCCTTATACAATGCCTTTATATAAATTTTTGGAAAACAGAAAAGAGAGGGTCCATTACATCCCATTATGTACTCTAAATGTCACAATCTGAGAGAAAGCAACACAAGGAAGAGGAAGTATTCAAAAACCTGGACTCACTTGGAATGACTTGAAGCTTTGTTCCAGTTCCAAAGGTAACTTTCTGGGAACCCCCAGAATTCACACTGTGATGCAGGCCTTTACAAAGTGGCTTCCTTTCCCCTGCCATTTTCACATGGGGAACACTCAAGCCACTATACTTCAGTAAAGAAAGAGTGCTTTTTATCAACGTCCATGGCTACAAATGAAAATAGCTATTTTACTAAGACCCAAATGAAAATAGCTATTTTACTAAGAACCCACATATCCCCCTCATCTTGAAAGAATTGTACTATCTGACCTAGCCCTTTTTGTTTTATAAACAAATAATAATATTTTACAGGGGTATAGCATTTAAGAATTTACAAAATAATTTCACACACATTAGCATATTTTATCTTTAAAATAACTTATGAGGTAATATTAATGTTTTCGTGGCCCAGATGCACTCATCAAGCCAGGTTTAGAACTCGAAGCACTCAGTCAGATTTTCTGCCTTTTTCTTTAGGATGGGCTCTTTGGGCTGTTTCGGTCTGTTATTTTTTGGTTCATCTACATGACTTTTTTCTCCACAGTCAGCTCTTCTATCCTCTGTGCCATTACTTTAACATTTCTTTCTACATCGGAATGCACTTTAGTCTGCATAAACCATTAATTTCTTGACACTTGGGCCTTGCAAATACTGCAGTAAGTTCAGTGGGCCTCAATATCCACATTAAGCCTCCAACTTTAGTGACATATTGCCTACTTACCAGGTTTTACAGATAATCTTGTCCCACTCCCAAAGATGAATGTGTTATAAATCACAGTACTGTGCTGCCTGACAAAAGTGCCCTAGCTACCTTGATAATAGATTAATGTGATTAGCATGCAGCTATCTTCCCTCCTGGGAGTTCTGACTGGGATTCCTCCTTTTTGATACTGGAATAAAGACTAAGCCATGGAATTAAGACCACGAAAGCCTCTTTTCAGGGCACAATAGCAGTGGTACAATAGATGCAGCAGAAAGCTTGAGAAGAGTCCAAGTGATATTCTCTAGGCAACTCTGAAACTTATTTCTTTCAAAAAGATTTGCATAATTTCACCAAGTAATCTTATTTTACAAGCCAAAGGATATCAGCTCTGATCCCCATTTTCACCTAGGAATCAACACCTGTACATAATCTCATTTTACAAGTGTTTAGCAAACCGCTCATATCCCTGCAGGCAATCTTTCTTTCTTCTATCACTTTATTAAAAAATATTTTTTATAATGTTCATTATCATGGGAATGAGTCACCTGAAGCCCAGTCCCTGCTACTACACAATATGTCCATGTAACAAACATGCACTTGTTCCCCTGAATCAAAAATAAAATACAATTATATTAAAAACAAACAAACAAGATTTTTGTGAGCATGGAGTGGGGCATGGAGTATTAGCTAAAAGTGGGGGACAGTATTCAATTTTTCATTTTGTCTTAATGGCTTTCCTTACCAAATCCCAATTTTCTTAACTTAAAGAATAAGGAGACATTTAGTTACCTGTGCAATATAAGACTATCAGATAAGTACAAGCATTATGATCACCGGGTACGGTGGCTCATGCCTGTAATCCCAGCACTTTGGGAGGCAGAGGCAAGAGGATTGCCCGAATCCAGGGATTTGAGACCCGCCTGGGCAACTTGGTGAGACTTCATCTCTATAATAAATTAAAAAAAAATTAACTGAGCGTGGTGGTGCATGCCTTTACTTCCAGCTACTTGGAAGACTGAGGTGGAAGGATCACTTGAGACCAGCAGGTTGAGGCTGCGGTGGCTATCAGCATGCCACTGCATTCCATCCTGGGTGACAGAATGAGACTCCGACTCAAAAAATAATAATAATAATTATTATTACCAGGTACTTACTGGAACTTATTGATACGGTGGTTCCCTTCCCAAAGACCAATGTACTTCTTGCCTGGTAGGCACAGTGAAACGAGGCCCTGCAAATACCTCATGTACCTGCTCATTCAAACCCACCTTGTATAAAGCTATAAACAATGGAAACTCATATTGTGTCCTTGTCTTTGGCAAGGATCTTTGTGCATTTTCAGTATCTGGGCGTGCTGTAACAAAGCTCTGTAATTTTGTGAAGAGGAGGGGCAGTTGGTGGTAGGTCTTTTATTCACTCACTAACTAATTGCTGGGTTCTTTTCATGTGGAAAGTGTTGCACTGAGCACTGAGGATACAGTGAGAGCCACTCAGACACTGTCCTGAGCTCATGGTGCAATCTAGGAGGAGGCAAACAATAAACAAATACACGGATAGTAGAATGTCAAGTAATGAAATCATGTGAGTTAAAATAAGGCGGAGTAACAGGATAGACAGCAACCAGGCAGCAGCTGTGTTTGATGGCTTGTTAGATTGGCTGGGCAGGAAAGGACTTTTTGAGGTGATATCCACAGTGAAGTCTAGGCCTGAAGAAGTTAATCATCATACCCATTTAGAGATAAACAAACTGAGAGGCTGAAAGAACAAAGGCTGGCTCTCAATGACACAGAATGTCCACATGACACTTAGGTCATGCCTTCTCCCTGCTGAAATACTAGATGTAAACGGAATCATGTAAATTCCTGGTTAGAAAAGATAAAGTAAGAAATTCTTCCAGAGTGACTTTGGGATGTTATCTGGGCAACTGGAAGCTGTGGCACTGGCCATCTATGGCATCAAGGTTACTAGGGGAAGCCAGCTGCAAGGGAAGGTGTTGGCATCTCAGAGTGGATTTCTCTGATGGAAATGGCCCCTGAGTTAAGATGTTTTCTATACTGCTTCCTTATTAAGCTCGCAAAGAATGCAAACTGTTACCTGGAGGAAGTTAGGGTAGGAAGGCATGGAGAGCACTCGTCTCTCCATGAAATCTGGATAAATCAAGGACATTGGCAGGCCACGCTGATTTCCAATAAAGCTTGCTACTTGTCTCAATAACTAATCAATTTCAGAATTCATAGCAATACTTACTGAGATCCACCTTTAGCATAGTCCCTCTTCCAAAGACCAAATTCTGGGCACCTGAAACCCCACAGTGATCTATTTCATCACAAAAACCAAAGGTGCTTCATTTTCAAGTACAGGAATCCTCCCAGGACTTTTTTGCCTGGTTGAAACCTAATTCAACACTAAGCACATATTTAGGTAAACTTTAGAAAAACCTTTTGCTTACAAACTCCTTGGAATGGTAGGAAGCCTCAGAAACCATTTACTGCACGTTCTCAACCTCACACATTTCTCTCTGGAGTGACCTTAGGCTTTTGAAAATCTCCAGGGAAGGTCTTGGTCACAAACTCTGTTCTTTTTTCTTGCAATTATATCCAGATTCAACCTTTTCTCTGTGATAGCCAAAGCCCATTAAACTTGTTCACCTTTAAGTTTATCCTCAAATGAAGTTTTTCATAAAATCAAACTTTTAAAAATCATGAATCATCCGACCACCCATACTTTTCAAAGATATTTCACATATCTTATCTGAGTCTCATAGACTCCCTTGAGGTAGTCAGGGTTGGAACCACAATCTCCATATTATAGACAAACTGGGGCTTAGAGCATGTGAGTGATCTTCTCATGGTTACACAGTTAGTGAGTAGTTGAGCTGAGGTCCACACTGTCTTTTGGCCCTACCTGAATGCCTTAATGATTTGTTTTGTACACATTCATGTATTGATCATAGCACCTTGCTTTCAGGTATCCCTTCTTTCACCTTTATTCCCTCCCTCAATGAAAAGAGACAATATCATCGAGAAATAATACTCCCCCCAAAACCCCTCCAGCTCAACTCCTTTTCTGAGCAGTGTCATTTTAATCCTCACACACTTTCTGTGAACCAAGAGATAAGGGCTACCAATATTTCAGTTGCATTAATTAGGAAAAATGAGGGCCAGAAGAAATAAATCAGAATAATGGTTATGGAGGCTGCAGCCTGGTATAGACAGCAATATTTTGAACCACAGAAAATGTGAGTCCTTGCCCTGCCATTGTGAACATGTTCAAATCACTTAACTACTTGGAATAAAGACAATCACTCCTTTCCACCTTCCTCTGCCTCTTGGGACAATCAGATAAGAGATGTGAAGAAATAAGGAAACTACATTTATTGTATGCCTTCTCTTAAGAAATAGACCCTAGCCTGGCTTGGTGGTTCAAGCTTGTAATCCCAGCATTTTGGGAGGCCAAGGCGAGAGGATTGCCTGAGCTCAGGGGTTCAAGACCAGCCTGGGCAATTTGGTGAGATCTCGTCTCTACAATAAATAAAAAAAAATAAACCGAGCATGGTAGCATGCACCTGTGGTTTCAGCTACTTGGAAGGCTGAGGCAGAAAGATCACCTGAGCCCAGCCCTGCAGGTTGAGGCTGTGGTGGACATGAGCATGCCACTGCACTCCAGCCTGGGCACAGAGTTAGACTCCAACTCAAAAAAAAAGAAGAGAAAAAAAAGAAAAAAGAAATAGATCCCAGAAAATATCAAGATAACAATATCCTTCAATCTTTCATCTATAATGGATTTGTACATACATGCATGCTTATGCATAAAAGCAATGCTAAACATTTTAAGGTAAGTCTGAGACATTAATATTGGCCAGCACAGCACAATTTAGCCTTGATGATTAGTCTCAATTGTGGCTCAAGACCCAGTACTCACTTGGTTTAACTAGCACCCTGGTTCCGCCTCCAAAAGTCAGTTTGTTGCTTGCAGGATTAACCACACAATAGTTTGAGGCCCAGCAAAAACCACAGGGACTAAGAAAATCACACTTGGTAGATATTCAACAAATGACATTCTCTATGGCCTTAGAAAAATGGAGAGGCTGTGGCATTCAGCGTAATCCTATCTGCTAGCTCTGTAAACGCTTCATAGAGCTGGAATGCTTGCAAGTAGGCACATCGTTGGGTCTAACTCATTGAATACTCTGCTTTGGTCATTTGTACCTGGTTGTGTGAGTAAGGATAGTAGCTCTTAACCATAACCTCATTCAAAGGTCCATTTGGTCATTTAAAACTCACAAAGCCATTTTTTTCCCCCTGAGAATAGGAAGTCCTATGATCTCTGATCTCTGGGGAACCTTCAGGAACTGACTGTTCATACATGTAGAATGGAAATACTGAAAGAACACACTCATACACATGCATGCACTTGCTAATAGGGTCTCTCCATTCAATTTAGTCCCCGGGGATGGAAGACAGATATTTTAGTTCTGGGTCTGCCCAGATCCTCCCAGCTGCCCACACCTGCTGTACACTGTGGATCAGCTTTACTTTCTTAGGGCAAAGTTTTAGGCCCAGATTTCTTTTAGCTCTTTTAGAGCCTGTTCACTGGTGAGACTACCACTGAGGAAGCATGCTGCTTAAGGAAAGTTTACAGAGTACCACGGAGAGGTCATTCTCAGTAAGGAAGGAGTGAAGTGATGGATGGAGCCTCTAACAGGGGGATGGTCAAGAATCACAGGACCCAAGAAAAACAAGCCTTGTAAAGCTGCCTTTCAATCTGCCTTCCCCATTCTGGGTGGAAGGCCATGGTTGTCCCCATGTTGCCTGTGGACCAGTGGGTATTTGGGATGTTCACATGTTCTACTGAGGCTGCCCTTCTTGGACTTTGGTGGGTATCATCAACTCTCTACTCAGGTTTTTGGGTTCCTAGAAAGGACTCTCTGTCACCTTGGCCTTCTCTCTGCTTCCCCATCCTAGTCCTCCCATGGAAGGGTGTCCTCCAGGAGGGGCAATACACACATTTCTTTAGTTTTCAAGACTAACAGAATTTGTTCCTCTCCCTTTTCAGTTTTTCCACAGTAATGTTTCCTTGGAGTAGAAAACAACCCACTCACCAGGCCACACAGTCAGCTGAGTTCCTCTTCCAAAGTACAGCCTCCCCACAGTTGAGCCTCTGTCGGCACAGTGCTGGTCCCCTTTACATGAACCTGACCCTAATGTTCCCCATCCTCTCCACTCCCTGCTTTGGCATATAGGGTTGAAAATTCACCTCCGTTCTCTTTAAGTGGCTTATGTCTTTTTCTTGTGCAGCCTGCAATCTAAGCTGGACAGCCAGTCCGCAGACGCTAAACCTCAAGGGACAAATAATCTGAAGTAATAATAGTCTTTCTACCTTCAGAGTTCCCTCCCATCAGAAAGCAATTACACATCCCTTTGAGAGTGTTTAAATTGGAAGGAACTTTGCTCCCCTGGTCCTATTTCCCAGTATAAAAGGCTGCTGTACTTACCTGGACTGACATTATGTTGGGATCCCTTTCCAAAGCCGAACTTGTGAAAACTTTGATAGGCCACATCTGTCCTCTGCAAAATCACCGCATTCCCCTCATTTAACCTCTGGTCCTCCCTTCAGGCATTCCCTTTATCTCTTCTTTCTTTTTTTCCTTCCTGATATCTCCTTTTATTTTTCCATTTACTTCACTGAGAAATCCTACCCCACCATCTTCTTGGCATAAAATTCTCAAGTAGGCTTTAGCATATGAATAATTTGATGAACTATTTCTTTGGCCATCAATAGAGTAAAAATAGAAGAAACAGGTCTGAGCTCACCTTTCAATCCTCCAGATTTGAGTCATGGGCTGTTAGCATTTAGAGTTGAAAGGGAGCCCAGAAGTGATTTGGTTTAATGTCTAAAGTGCATAGAAGTCCTTCTACAACATTCTGATGGTTAGCCTTGAGGCTCCAGCATGAAGCTCTCCAAGGATGAAGAGTTCTATATTTCACAAAGCAGTCTTTCCACTGCGGGGCAGTTCTCCGTGCTTAAAAGGGTTTGCAGGAGGGTAAGGAACATCTCCTTTCCCCTGCTGGTTTTGATTTTGTACTACCCCTTCCCTGGTCTACATGAAAGTTCTTCAAATATTTGAAAGAATCATCTCTTTTCTTAATACAGTCCAGCAATATCCTCCCTCATTTATTTTAGAGACCTCTGGTAATTTCAGATAGTTAGCTCGGTTTTTGTCTGAGGGTGAAGGCTACACCTTCAACAAATGCATCATTGTGAAGGCATGACTTATGAGGAGAGCCATTTTGGGGTGAAAGAGGAGATGAGGGAGAGACAGGTGAGGCAGAAAAGCTACAGCACTAACACAAACTGGGGAGGCTTTTGGAATTTAGTGACTGACCATTGCACTTCCCAAGTGAAGTTGCCCATAAACAAATACTGCATTTTGCTTAAAAGTATTCTGGATTTTTCCTTCTTACTTACTTGCTCTTACAGTTACTGTAGTTCCGGCTCCAAAACTGACCTTGTAGTCATTATAGCCACAGTGCTAGGTCTTCCTACACAAACCTCGCCAAGAGAGGTTGGCGCTTTCCTACAAATAATAAACAGCACTGCAGTCTCTTTCCACCCCCCTTTTTCTTTATTTCTTTTCTCTCTTTTTTTTCCCCTGGCAGGAATATGCAGACAGGAAGCAAAACAAAAACAAACAAAAAACCCCCCAAAACCCATAATGTACAATTAAGAGAGTGGGCCAGGAAACAGGCAAGCCTGGCTCTTAATCAAGCTCTGTCTCTCATCTGCTATGAGCCCTTGGGTAACTATGTCAACCTCTTTGCTTTGTTTTACATTTTCACACTGTTTCCTCATCTGTGAAAGTAGGGGCCGGACACAGTGGCTCAAGCCTGTAATCCTGGCACTGGGAAGCCAAGGCGAGAGGATCGCCTAAGCTCAGGGTTTTGAGATCAGCCTAGGCAACCTGGTGAGACCTCGTCTCTACAATAAATAAATAAAAAGCTGGGCTCGGTGGCTCAGCCTGTAATCCCACGCCTTTGGGAGGCTGAGGTGAATGGATTGCCTGAGCCCACAGGTTCAAGACCCGCCTGGGCAGCGAGACCTCATATCTACAATAAATAAAAAAAATCAGCCGGGCGTGGTAGTGCATGCCTGTAATTCCGGCTACTTGGAAGGCTGAGGCGGAAAGGATCGCTGGAGCCCAGCAGGTCGAGGCTGCGGTGGCCGGGAGTGGCCACTGCACTCCAGTCTGGGCGACAGAGTGGGAATCCAACTCAAAAACAAAACAAAACAAAAAAATAAATAAAAAGGTTGGGCATGGCAGTGCGTGCCTGTAGTTCTAGCTACTTGGAAGGCTGAGGTGGAAGGATTGCCTGAGCCCAGTGGGTCGAGGCTGTGGTGGCCATGAGCATGCTACTGCACTCCAGCCTGGGTGACAGAGTGAGATTCTGACTCCAAAAAAAAAAAAGAAAGTAGGATGACAATATTTATTCCAGAGGGTTGTTAGGATGTCAAATGAGTTAAGGTATGAAAAGTGCTTTGCACATTGGCAAGAGTTCAATAAATGTTAGTTATTAGAGTATTAACAAGGCTATCTAATTCTTTCCATTCTTTAAAATACATAGAATTTTAATTTGTCACATCTTCTTTCTGAAATCCTGGCCATTTATAGGTACTTTAAATTATTTCCAAATGCTCCTTTGTCAGGTAGTAATAGTTAAAATTTGGGTATTTTCTTTATATAGGGTAATATCCCAAGAGCATTGTTGGCAGTTTCAGAATGTCTACTGAATTAAGATTTGTTATATATTTTATATCTGTTCAAGAGACATATGAATAAAGAATAATACAATCTTATGGGTAAGGACCCAAAACACAAAATAAAAGAACTCAAATGCAGACTGATTAGAAGCATTTAGCATAACATATTGGTAACTTTTTTCTTGTAGGCAACTATAACTTACCGGGTTTTACGGTGAGTTTGGTCCCAGATCCAAAGTAAAGTCTGTTGGCATTGTAACACCATGTTTACTAGCATTACAAAAACTCCCCTGGGGTTTCTGAAAGGGAGATGTGTTACTCCCTTATGTTATCCCAGCATATGGTCTGGACCTAGTGCAAATATTATCAGAAACAGAGGTTCTGTTTATGGAATCTGCTAACCAGGTTAGGTCAAGACTAACCAAACCCAGTCAGTTCTTTGCTAATTCCCTAGAAAATCTAAGAACCAAAGCGAAGAACAAGCAGACAATACACATTCATTATCAGAGATGGGCAACTGGCTTTCTTTAGTGGCTTTTATGGGTTTCTTTATTCTGCTTGAGTTCATCCATGTGTCCTCTGTGCTCTATACACACAATATTAGAAACAAGGACACTACAAGTAAATGATCTTTACCTTTTTCTTTTCCTAATTATAAATGAAAATTCCCCTCATGGGACCTTACCTAAGAGGAAAATTCTTATTCTACCTTAGTTCTAGGGCTGTCTGGAAGCTTCTTTTCTGGACTCTGTACCTGACCGGAGCTTCTTTAAGGACTCCTGAGCCATACCAGCTAGCCAGCTGCATTTGGTATGTATGATCTAACAAGATCACGATAGTCTCTCTGTCAAAGTACCTACATTATACAACCAAATGTACTTTAACATCCACATTGACACTCCCCTCCCAGACACTCGCAGTACATTTTGGCTTTTCTTCACTTCCTGCCTTTTATTCACTTCAGAAAAAAAAAAAAAAAAAAAAAGAAAAAGAAAAAGAAAAAAAGAGGCTGCAGTGTTGGCTGTCATTTGCAAGTCGAGATGAAACATTATTTATGGGCAAAATATTTTGCTGACAATTTCAAGAGAAAGGAAACCTCAGTGCCAACAGTTAGACGCCCACACAGTTTGGATTTAAACAAATCTCAACAAATGAACACAGTTATGAGAAATAAAATAGAGGTGACTTCAGTCTAAGCCAAGTAATTATAATACTTATGCAGCTTTGGAGGGCAAGGGGCTTATTTGTTTTTACATGCAGAAATGATAAGTAGTGTGTTACAGGAATGCTTTGCTGGAAGGGCACCAGAAGGCTATAGATATAGAGCCTCATTTAAATATCTTAAATAGGCACCTTTGTGATTTATGTAGAAATAAGATTTATGTAGAAATAAGCCAGAATAGGCTAGAAGTGTAGCTGGCTAAGTAGACTTGGAGTAAGGGAGTTCCTGGTAAAACCATCTTGGAGCATATGATCTGGACCTAGTACAAATGATCAGAAACAGAAGTTCCCTTTATGGAATCTGCTCCTATTATTCAGCAATTCTTCTAGGATAAAGTAGATTTTTTTCTCGTAATGATTTTATAGTAACACTTATCAGGGACCTAGTACAAATGATCAGAAACAGAAGTTCCCTTTATGGAATCTGCTCCTATTATTCAGCAATTCTTCTAGGATAAAGTAGATTTTTTTCTCGTAATGATTTTATAGTAACACTTATCAGGGAAGTTTCTAGTTTTCAACTTCACTTTTGGGTTATTTCCTTTTTCATGACTAAAGTGGTATCTATGCTGATTTATCTGCTAAAGACCTTTAAAACTGTAGTAAAAAGATGTCCTTTTTATCAACATACTCAAACTGAGCAAAAAGGCTTCGCTTTTTCTTCCTGGTCTGATAAATAATTCTCTTCTCACTTAACCCTTCCCAGAATGCATTCCTGCTGCCTCTCCCTATCTTCAACCCCATGACCATTAAATCACTTGTAAATAATATATTTATAGATTAGTAAATCAGTGCAAATAGTTTTTAATTGTGGCAGCCTACCAGGTATAACAGTCAGTTGGGTCCCGGATCCAAAGGTCACTTGCCAGCCTGAGCCAGAAGAAACACTGTGATATGCCCAACAACAAAAACTAGATCACATGGGACAGGTTGGTGAACACTGTGAAGAGGTGGCAGCTGGTTATTTTATGAATTAGGCCTGTATCACTGTCAATCTAGGTTTGGACTGGAGGAACCAAATTGTCTACAAATCCTAAATAAATCCTCCTTTGGCCTTACAATGTTTTCTTTTTGAGGGTCTTTTCTTTCCACTTTCCACTACAGAGCTCTAGGCATCAAATTTATGTTTTCAATATGTATGTGGAATAAGTGCTTTCTGATTTTCGTTGTCAAACTAGGATTCGGATCTTTTTATCTAAGGAGACTCACAAAGTCTAGAACAAAGAATATCCCTCCTCTATTGTGGCATCACTGGGCTATGCCACCATAAAACTGCCCAAATTCTTGAATCCTCCTTAGGCCAAATAAAATAAAGTAAATCTAAATAAAGTAGGTGTAGACCTGGCATTGTCCAGTTAACTTGGTCACTAGTTTCATATTGATAAAATACTTTTATAGTGATAATTATCAGGGAAGTTTCTAGTTTTCGGCTTAACTTTTGGGCCATTTCTTTTCTCGTGACTAAAGTGGTATCTATGTTGATTTATCTGGTAAAGGCCTTTAAAACTGTAGTAATAACAAATTTTATTATTTCCTAAGGTAGTGAGGATGGTATAAAAGGGTCATGCCCCCCAAAGGGATCAGGGTGTGCGTTGTCATATCTGGGAGAAAAAAGATGGGATCCACCTCCAGAATGTAAGTTCCTTGAGGGCACTATCACCTTGAGTTTGTTTCCCGCTGCCTCCTTGGTCTGAGCCTGGCATAGGGTAGGTATACAACAATATTTGTCAGATGAATCTTGCAAATTCCTCAAACTTCTGGTCTGAGCAGAGTGACAGATTTGGCAAACTGCAGCCTTAAGGTCTAGTCCCAGAGACTGGCAATGGGGATATGATAAGTCTGTGAATCCAAGTTTTCCATAAATGGAGAAAGTTGGAAAGGAAGATATTAAAGGTTCTCTCTGCTCCACGAGGCAGTGTTGCATGAACTTTTGGCCTGTGATCTCAGAAACAGGAATATCCCTCAATACTCATGAATAAACTGTTTTTAAAAGTGATTTTCAGGCCAGGCTCAGTGGCTCAGCCTGTAATCCCAGCACTTTGGGAGACGGAGGCGAGTGAATTCCTGAGCCCACGGGTTCGAGACCCACCCAGGCAACTTGGTGACACCTCGTCACTACAATAAATAAAAAAATTAGCCAGGTGTGGTAGTGCGCACCTGTAGTTTTGGCTACTTGGAAGGCTGAGGCGGAAGGATTGCTGGAGCCCAGCAGGTTGAGGCTGCGGTGGACATGAGCATGTTACTGCACTCCAGTCTGGGTGACAGCATGAGATTCCAACTCAAAAAAAAAAAAAGTGATTTTCAGACTTTGGGAGAGACGAATCATGTTTATTTTGGTCAGTAATTATTATTTGCAAGGTTCCTTCCTTCTATAAATTCACATAATCTTAGCCAAAGAGAATAATGCATGAGAGGGTTTGTTAAGGAATTAGAAATCCTATCACCAATTACTGCACAAATCCAGGGCTATGATCCTAGTCAATACCCCATGTAATCAGTCATACATTTTAGTCCCAACACATATAACCTGGAGCAATTCCCAGAGACACCCTTACATGGCCCATTTTGTACTGAGATGCCAGATTCTCACCAGGGAGACTTTTGGCCTCCTATTTGACGACCATTCCTCTCTCTAAACATTCTTTTTATCGTATATAATTGGGTCTAAATCAGTCCTTAATCCATAGACATTGCTTAATCCAGGGACACAATTTTATACTTACTGGGCTTCACAGATAACTTGGTTCCCTGTCCGAAGATAAGCTTTCCTCCCTGGTTATAATTCACACTGTGTTACATATCCTGTCAAAAACACATCCAATCTGCCTGAACACATTTATAATCCTCCACGCCCAAATCCACAGCAGATTGCTCCCACACCACAGCATGAATCATGGCAACACTTCTTATTGTAACTTTTTGCCGTATAAGGGGAATGAGGGTACGCACACAGGGGACCGATAGAGAATAATGAGAATTCCTATTTATCCAAAAATGTTTCTATTTAACACCACACTGATCTCTCATTTTTGCTTAATGACTCTGGGTGTTGCTGTTCGGGGAAATGGCTTCCTTTCAAATGTGTTTCTCATAGTCACAGCTAGAAATATTTGGCACATGGGGGTCAAAATTGAGGGCAGGTGAGACTCCAGGGAATCTGGCTTACCTGGGGTGACCACAACCTGGGTCCCTGCTCCAAAATTCAATTTCCCCCGGCCGTCAGATGTCACACTGTGACAAACACCTCTACAAAATGGCTTCCCCAGAGAAGACAGCTGCTAAATGAAGACAAACTGCTCATGGGGAAACAATCTTGCTACAAAATGAGGCAACTGCATGATATGAGATATAAGCTTTTCTCCCCTTCTCATCTAATTTCTCTTCTTTCAAGACACTGAGGATGATGTGTGTCAAGAGGGGCACTTCCTGGGCAGTAGGGCCTGAGAGTGGTGCTGCTGGGGTCAATGAGGCCTGGGAATGGGCTGTAGACTCTGCAGCGATAGAAACCCACCAATCTTCAAGTCGGATGATGAGACGAAAAAAAGAAAAAAGAAAGAATCCTACCAGTCTAGGAGTTTACCTAAGACCAAACCCAGTCCTCCGCACTCCTGCAGCTCAAACAACAGCTGATCACAATAGTTACCCTTTCATTTACATACCCTGGTGTTTTCAATCTACAAGCCTAGTAGAAAAATGATTTCGGGATCCTTGGGCTCTGTTCCTGTTGGAGCAATATTAATCACCGGCCTCTACTTGTCACAGTTTTTAAATCTACCAAATGGGATAACTATGCTGGAGTCTCCTTCTGAGGAAGACTTTGTCATCTGATGGCTTTGCTTATTGAAGCCTGACAGAGTGGACAGACCCCAAGGCCAGGCCCAGTGGTGGGGTCCTGGTGAGTTTCTTTCCATCTACACCTCCCAGAGCTGGATGAAGAGGGTGAGCAGGTACTGGACCTTGCTCTGCTCCACACCTTTAATGACCTTCTGGCTCAAGAAGGTTTCTGTGGAAAAGAGAGCAGGTTTTCCTCTTGAAGATAATCACATTCAGAACACAATTTAAATTCTATGCCACTTACTTGGCTTGACAAGCAGCCTTGTCCCTTTCCCAAGGATAAAGGAGAAGCCTTGTCCTTCTACACAGTGATTATCTCAGCATCAAAAACCCACCAGCTTGTCCCCCACCCCCACAAAGCCCTCCTGAGAAGGGAACCTCCAGTGTAATGTATTTCCTTCAGTGTTATTCATGCAGGCTTGTGATTTTCCTCCCTGAATAAGTGAATGCTTCCACTCATTGTCTTCATGGTTCTGTCTCTCCCTCCCTTTCTACCTCCTTCCCCATCATAGCTCCTGAGTTCACAGTGGACTCCAAGCCTCAAGTCCCCCGGCTTATCCCCATGCTGAGCGCTGTACTAATTTCCTCTCTCCACTTAACTGTACTTACAGGGCAGCACAAACAATCTGGTTCCAGCACCGAAGACCAAATTCTGGGCATAGTTATTCCCACAGTGCTTCTGGGCTCAGCAAAACCCCCCTAGAGCATCCTCCCCACATGCCAAGGCATCTCAACACCACAAACAACCTGGGACCCAGAATCTGTGTTTTTGGCTTCAGGGTGAAAAAGCCAGCCCGTTTGTCCTGTCAAATCTTGAGAACAAAGGAAGCAGGCAAAGGTTCCAAAACTTAACCCAACAACCTCCTGTGTCCCAAGGATGCAGCACTGTATTAATGAGTCTTTTCATGGAGAGAGGCTCTGGGGGCTGGGAAGAGGCTTAAAGAGGTTCTCTCATTTCTTCTCCTGCCTCGAGGCAAGGCTGCACTCCAATCACCCCTGATAGGAAGGTGTCTATCTCCTTTCAAAAACCCTCTAGAGAAAGTGCCCTGGCAACTACTCCTGACAGCTCATTTTCGCTGTTCAAAAACCTATTAGGGAGGTTTTACCACTAGCCTAACTCTCTTGCAATATTAGCCGTTTCCTGCGGTCTGAATCCTGGTGGCTGGGGAGCCGAGCCTCTCCATCTTCTGGTTGATGCATCCTTCCCCAGACTTAGATCTGTGACTCAACTCTCACCTTACCCTTAACTTCTTTTCTTTGAAATAAACGGCCACATTTTGCCTCCACAGACTTCTCCGATCCTTCACCTCCTGGTCTGAAAGTTTCATTTACTGACTGTTTTCGGGAGCCATATTTCTCATGAGCTTCACTACCCGAAAGAGTAGAAGGACAATTTTGGGACAGATTGTCCTTCCCTGTGAAGCTTCCACCTTCCCTCTTTTACTGTCCTTCCAGGTGGGGAGCCTGTCTCTTGGGAAGGGACTCAGGACACTTTGGAGGAAGTCACATGGGCTCAGTTTCTGATGGGGTAGTGCAAGGTTTCAATTTCTGAGGCCTTTTCCCTGCCGTGCTGTGAACTGCAACCCTCTGCAAGGGTGTGTGTGGCGTCCCAGCCACGGGGCTCTCTGCAGAAACCTCTCTTCTGCCTCTGACACTTGGGTGATTTTGTATTTAAATTAGTCAGGATTCTTTCTGTTTCCACTTTCAAATCCCAGGTGAAGAATTTCATAGAACAGGCTGACATTCTCCACCCTCCCCTCCATTCCCTACTCCTGATGCATGACAGAGCCTTGACAGAAGAGCCCGAGGGGCGAAACAAAGGCTCCACTGTGCGTTAGAGATGATGTTTATCATTATTATTAATAGCTGGGGTTTAATGAGCTTTTTTCTATGTTCTGAGCACTTTGCGAAATACTGTAGCTGTATTATTTCATTTGAGCCTTTCAATAACTCAACAAGAGAGGTCTATTTTTGTCTTCATTTTATGACCAGGGAAACTGAGGTTCAGAGAGATTATGTAATTTGCTCAGGGTCATACAGCTAGTTAAGTAGTGAAGCAAGGACTTGAATTTAGGTTTTTCTGACTCCAAAGCTCATGCTATATTGTCCAATCCATAGTTACTTAAGCTCAAAATGTCCAGAGGGGACACAAAACATCACAGAGGTGCTGTAGAAGTGGACCCAGAGCTGAACCTACGTTCTATGGCAGAGATTTTATTCTCAGTCTTGATGCAGAGTTCTAGTGATTCTTTTCAAATAGAGATTTAAACTGCAGCAGGGAATCCAAGTTAGATGTGAGAAGTACTTCCTGACAGCAAGGGTTGCTAAATTTTGGAATTGATACAGAGAAGCTGAGGAGTTTCCCCGCCCTAGAACATCCGATGGAACCACCAGAGCACAACCCATATGGCGGGGGAGCCTGCAGGGAAGCCCAGTCATGGGGTGGTGGGCACTGAATCCCCTGGAGGTCCTCCTTGACATCCTCATTGGCTCCATTCTTATTTATATCTCTATTTCTTTCAAAATGCTGTTTGCTCCTGAGAACCCCTCACCATGAGCTAGAGCAAGAGTGTGCATGTGTGCACATTTGTGTGTACAGGCACTCACGTCTCATTTTGAGGCTGACAAGAAAACCAACTCCCTTTGGCCTGGGGAAAGAACATGAATAAAGAACCCAAGCAGATGCACAGGATTAAAGTATTTTTCAGACTAATGATTTGATTGATTGCCCCTAAAGGCCCAGGCAAAGAAGAATACAACTTACTTGGCTTCACAGTGAGTGTAGTCCCATCCCCAAAGGTTAATTTGCCTGCATTGGTGTTACACAGTGTTCAGTGCTATTGCAATAACCTTGACTGGGCCTCTAGGAAGGCAGGTGGAGGTGCGGGAGGCAAGCAGGAAAACAAAACCTGAGATGACTGCCCATGGCCAAAACAACCTCCTTGTAATTAGGTTAGTATGCGGGAGGAATACTAATAACTATCAACTCCCCAGACTGATTCCATTTGCCGTAATTTTCCTTGAAAGAACAGGCCTTGGCAGGAGCGCCTCCTGGGAAATTGACTCTAAGTGGCTACTGCTCTGTCTCCCGAGATCCCGTCTTGTTTGTATTCCTGCTGGCCCTTTGTCTATTTTCATCCAATGCCTGCCTTCCCCTCCTCCCCCCCACCCCAAACCCCCTACTTTCCCTGGACCTTGCTCCTCATGGAGGTTCACATATTTTCTCAGGGAGCGACTACATGGATATTAAAAGCCCAAGTACAATGCCTAAGGGAATATGTGCATTAATAACCTTGTTTTCCAACTAGTATCACGAACCACCCGACACAAACCAAGCAAAGAAAACACCACCTGTGTTTTGACAGCTTCTGCATGATGGAAGATAGGCTTTTTGGGAAGAATAATTAGCCAGAAAGAAGAACTTACTTGGTGTGACCGAGAGTTTGGTGCCTTTCCCAAAAGTGAGTTGGTTACTCCCAACCCCAGAGTAAGCACAGAGTTTCCTTTCTTTGCAAAAACCCTGCAGATGCTGAGAAAATCAGACCACTCTCCGTGAGGAGCAGTACTGACAGAGGCTCAGACGGTAACAACAATCAGACAATAGGCAAAAAAGAAGGGCATTACAGAGGCTTGCCATGGAATGAACCATTCCTCGGAGTCTTCCCGGGACCTGACTGGATTTTCAGTGGTCTAGTCCATCTCCTGGTAGTCAGGTGTTTTCTGACCAAAGACCTGTCTAGTTTTGAACAGTTGCTATTTTTTAAAAGCTTTTCTACATTCAAGCAACTGTTTCTTATATTTAGTTGAAATCCTGCAGACTGCCTTCGGAGCCCTTTCCCCTCTCAAGTTTCCCTAGTTGAAGACAGGATTTCACATCAACATACTCCACAGAGAAACTCATTACAATATATCAGACTGCTCTCAGTGTGGTTACTTTTGGGGAGGACACTGAGACTGAAAGGAAGGGGTCAAGTTGAATGTTGGTTTTATCTGTAATTTGAATGGTTACAATGAGAAATTTTTATGTATTACTTGGGCAAATCAAAGTTAATAATAACATTAAGTAGAACCCCACAGTATATTTAAAAATGTCTCTTGGATCTCAGACAAGCCTTTCTGTGCTCCCCCAGGCTAAGGAGTCTAAGGTTTTCTGTGATAGGACTTTGGTCTTCCGGGATCAGAGAAGGGGACAGGGCCAAGATGTATGGTTAGAACAAGCTGGAGAAGCCGGGCTTGGTGGCTCAGCCTGTAATCCCGCGCCTTTGGGAGGCTGAGGTGAGTGGATTGCCTGAGCCCGCGGGTTCGAGACCCGCCTGGGCCGGCGAGACCTCATCTCTACAATAAATAAAAAAATTAGCTGGGCATGGTAGCGCGCGCCTATAATTCTGGCTACTCGGAAGGCTGAGGCAGAAGGATCACCGGACCCCAGCAGGTCAAGGCTGTGGTGGCTGGGAGCGGCCACCGCACTCCAGTCTGGGCAACAGAGTGAGACTCCAACTCAAAAAAAAAAAAAAAAAAAAGAAAAAGAAAAGAACAAGCTGGAGGCACTGTGTCTTGGCTGCAGTGTCCGTTTCTGTGCTTGCCTATGACTGTCTGGTTGGCTTTTGAATTATAACAGAGTAACCTGTTCATCATTCTGCTGAACACTAATAGCCCAACTCCTAACAGATCTTTCTTGAGGGTAAAAGCATTCCTAGGTACACTGAAAAATCTCTCAGGGAAAGAAGCCAATGCTGATCAAAATTAGGGATGGCCAAGAACACTTACTTGCAATCACAGAAAGTCTTGTGCCCTTTCCAAAGACAAGCTGCCTGTTTCCTGAATTCCCACAGTGACTTCCTCCATAACAAAAACTCTGAATGCTTGACCTCAGTGTTTTTCCTGGAAGTTTCCTCCTTAGTCCTCTTCCCTGGTAGACTCATCCAGAAATCTCCTCACTTAATCATAGTTTTTGTTTTTCCTTAGCATGGATTTGTCACCTTTCTCTTGGATCCTCTACAAAGTATGGTACAATCACCATGTTCCTGGCTTTGCCTGTCTATCCTGCTGATAAGAGCTTCCATACTTGAAGTTGTGGCTCAAGAATGCATTTCTGAACTGCCCGAAAACTTCCAGCTTATTGTTAGCCTGTGAAAAATATTCCAAAGGAAACCCCCGTTTCTGGCCCCACAATGAAGTCTTTGCTGTACTAGAAATAAAAAGGAGCGGTCACTTCTCCTAAATGAAGAAAAAGATTTGGAAAATGGCAGAGTGAGAAGGTTCAACTTAGTGTGTTGCTCTTGGCTGGCAGACCATCTTTGTTGTCTCTGACATTTAAGTAGCTCTTTAAAAAGTTATCTCCCTGAGTCTAAAATAATAATAATAGAAAAGTTATCTCCCACCCACCCTGGAACAAGGGAAATGAGCCATGCCCTAGCATGGGGCATTAGAGTCGGGAACACAGCAGGAGCCAAATAGAGAAAAGCAGATCATTTATGAAGGTGGAAGGAGTGGGGTCATAGGTATGCTGGGATCATTTCCAAAATCAATTTAATTGGAGCCAAAAATCACACCAGGTTTAACAATATATCCAAACAACATTTACTGGGGACAAGCCTAGGGAGAAAGACTTGAAAATGAATTCTGAATAAAGATCCACGATTTTCTACTTTTTATAATGGATAAACAATGAAAAAGATAATTGATTTTTAGGTAGTGGAAGATTGGCAGCAATCTTCCCAGCACAGGGAAGGGGAATTTGGTAATTGTCTAATCTGTGGAAAGGCTGAGGTCTGGGTCGCTGCAAGAGAAGAGCCCAGTACCTAGAGACCACCCACACGTCGTGGAACCTAAGAAACTTTCTCACCCAACACCTACAACACTTTTAACTCAATAGTAGTCAATATCAGAAAAATCACATGTATAGCACTTACTGGGGAAAACATGAAGATGTGTCCCTTTTCCAAAGATGATACTGTAAGAACTTTGTTCACACTGTGATTGGGATGATAACAAAAACTCCTACTGACTCTTTTTGGAAAAGCTACACATTCCTTGATGGATATTTCACCTTCATGGGACTTAACAGATTCCCATATTGTCTCTTCTATAATAAACAGGCCTCATTATCTGCTCAGCCATCTTTCTCTGTGCCTCCTAGTTGTTCTGCTTGAATTTTATGCTGCTTATTGCAAATGCACAGAGAGGAAATTGAATGACCTCATTTGACACTGAGAGTGAATTATAAAAGCAACAATTCAACAAACTCCTTTCTCATATCAGACACAATTCTGTTACTGCAGGCAGAAAATACCTGGCAGATAGCCACCGAACTAGAAATGCACTTTTCAGAGCCCCAACAAGGATAGGGCACGAAAGGGCCATTTCGGATACACATCTAGATAGAACTGCGTTACAGAGGCCTCACCTCCTCGAATCTGAGTCTTAAGTTCTAGCATTAGCCATGTCACCAAACTCCAAGGATATTTTGCCTCAGGTTAAGCACAAGTTTGTTATATTCATGATAGCCCTGCCCTAGCTGAGGTAGTGAGGATCATTCATTTTTGCAAAGAGATCTTAGTCTTTTACAAAATGTTCTCCTTTCACAGCCCATGGATGTGTTCTCTTACCACCAAGAGATGAAAACCTTATGTCACTGCCACCAACCCTGACTGGATCCT
>NW_007231774.1:0-18778 GCF_000164805.1 Carlito syrichta | reverse complement strand
AGGGAAGGAAAGGAGGGGAGGGAGGGGAGAAGGCAGTACAAGTGATCTGAGGCAGCATCCCAGCATCCTAACAAAAAGAGGAGCACACTCAGGGTCCTGTTGCAAACTACAAAATCTCACCGATTTGAGACTGAGGTTAAACAAGCCTGACAAAGTGGTTCATCAAATCAGAGGATTCCTTCACACCTATTGGATCTCAATAATTCCCAGACCAGTTTATTGTCAATCCCAATCAATTCAGCCCACCACATGGCACTTTTGTCTTTCCACACTTGCTTCTGCCATCTATCTATTGGTGGTCTGACTTCATTTCCTGAAATAATGTCACTGTTCCTGTCACACCAGCCACTGGCTATCTGCTGGGAATCCTAAAAGCCCTGTAGGTGGTGTGCGGGACAGCAACTGGCGACTCTCATTTACCAAAGGCCTTTCTATTTTTAATTTTTTGAAAATATTCCATGTGAAAGTTTCCTTTCTCTCCCTCCCACCCTCTGTGGTATTTTTAGGCCATGCAGGCTCTTCAGAACAAGCATCTAGCTTGCTGGGCACTGCAAATAGATTTTCCCCTTACCTGCCAGTCATGGTGTACTACAGGCATGAGTCATGTGGAGAGCTGGTCCTTTTACTCCAGGCTTTTACATGGGCTTGCTTCTGCGTGCTGCTAATCTGTCCAGAAATCAAAGCTATACCTGCCTCAAAGGGGAGACCCTGGCCCACAGCTGCCTGCCAGGGTTATTATGAAGGCCCATCCATCCGGTACCAAGAGCTCACTGGAAGCAACTGGCAGCAGACAGGGGAAAGCCAGAGATCAGGGATCTGAGCAGGGAAAGGCGATTTGGGTGAGAGAAGGGTGGTAAGGGACACAGAGATCAGGACTTGAAAGATGAAAGCACCCTGGGGCTTCTGCAGTCATGACTGCTTTTGGACAAGGACAGACACAAGAATTAGCAGAGATGCTCTGTGGGGGAGTCCAAAGGTCCACCCAGCACAGGGTATCCTCTGTCAGGGGTAGCTCAAGAGCTTCTATGGGCAAGAGAGAGAGAGTAGAATGAGCTTGTGAGCCATTCTCCTCCATAATACCCTCCCCATCACTCCTGCAGGTCCAGAGAGTGGCCTTGCAGTTGCCTGGCTCTCCCTCACAAACTACTAGAAAATAGTAAATTATAGAATGTATTAGGACAGTGGTTCTCAAAGTGTGGTCCCCAGAGCAGCAGTATCAGTGTCAGCAGGGAACTTGGAAGAAATGCAGTGTCTCAGGCTCTGTCCTAAACCTACAGAATCAGACATTTGGGAGTGGGGCCCAGCATGTTGGGTTTTAACAATCCTCTAGGGGATTCTGATGCACATTCAAGTTTAACTACCACTGTATTAGGAATGACAAGGAAAGGATATATGCCGAAGAGTCAACTGAGAGTTTTTTTAAAGTGTGAAAGAGAATGGGACAGAAATATTGGGATTTGTAGTCACTTTTCATATTACTATTTCTGAAATGAAATGGAAATGAATAAAATGAATGCCATCAATATCTAAAAAAGCAAAATAACTCAGTCCAGAGTAAAAACAAGAACACATTTTAAAATTAATGTTACAATGTTAATGAGACCCTATATGATGTTTCCCTTGGATGTGGGGGTGGATTTTCAGTTGAAAAACTGTCTGTAGTCAGCTGGGGCCAGTACATGGTGTTTTGATTATGAAAAGAACATCCTCAAAGACCATGCATGCCTCAAATTGCTGAGCCCCCCTAAAGACTGAGCTTGAAAAGTCACATACATATGTTATAGTGAATACTGATATTTCTAAAAGAAAATCTTGCAAGAACAAATTTTAAATTAAAATTCTTGAATGTCCAATAGAGTAGAATGAGGTAGAAGACTCCTCTCCTCACTCTCAGCTCAAGACCTTCCTTCTTATTTACTAAGAAGATTGAAGTCATCAGAAGTGGAACCCACTTGAACCTACCTTCAACTGTCCTTACCTCTCTACATTCCCTTGGGCAGGACCTTCCCATAATGCTAAGGCCAGCTCCTTTCCTGGTGCTCTGGACTCCCATTGGCTGTTACTTCCTCAAAGATCCCTCTCCTACCATCATCAATTTCCCCTCCTGACTGGGTAGTATCTGCATAGAAGCATCCTGAACATTACCCACCTTTAATAATTTCTCTTGAGCCTATCGTTGCCTCCAGTACCAATTCATTTCCCTGCTCTATTTTATAGTTAAACTAAAATGAAATACTTTCATGCATGGCATAACAATGTTTTGGTCAATGGCTGACAGCATATATGACAGTAGTCCTATAAGCTTATAATGGAATTGAAAAATTTCTATGGCCTAATGATGTCATAACCACTGTGACATTGCAGTTGTCATAACATTGTGGTGCACACATTATCTTTTCTATGTTTAGATACACAAATATTTACCATCGTGCTACAATTGCCAAAATATTCAATATAGTACATGCTATACAGGTTTATAGTCTGGGAGCAATAGGCTAGACCGTACATATAACTTAGGTGTGTGGTAGGCTATGGCATCTAGGTCTGTGTATGTACAGTCTATGATATTCACACAACCACAGTATCACCTAATGACATTTCTCAGAACGTATTGCCATGCAATACATGACTGTATATCTAAGCTTGCTGTCTCCACTTTCTCTTCTCCTAGTCTTTCCAGATCCCATTCCAATCAGGCTTCCAGCCTTATCCACTCGACTGAAATTATCCCCTTGTTGGTCACCAGCAACTCCCATGTTGTCAAACAATGACTCATGCTCCATCTCATCGGGCTGGGCATCTCAGCAATATGTGACATACTTCCCACTTCATTGGCCACTCCTTCTCTGTCTCCTCCCTGAATCTTCTCCCTTTCTTCCTATCCTAAACTTTAGAATGTGCTAGGGCATTCCTTGAGCCTGTTGTCTACTCTATACATACTTGCCTAGGTGAGCCCATCCAGTCCCACAGTTTTCAATATGATCCATCAGGAAATCCAAAAAAAAAAAAAAATATATATCCAGAGTCCAACTATGTCTAGAAACCTCCATTGCTACCACTCTGTTCCAAGCCCTCATCATCTCTTACCTGAATTATTGCAGTAGCTTCCACCATTGTCTATTTTCTTGTAAGTTGGTCCTTAAAAGGCAAGTCAGATCATGTTGCTTCTCCAATTGATACCTCCTCAAATTGTCTCAGCTCACAAACAATGAAATATAAATATACACCTAGACCTATAAAGCCCTTCATGACCCTACCCTGCCTTCCTTTGGGACCTCATCTCCTACCAACTTCCCTATCATTATTAGGCTCCAGCTGTCCTTGCCTCCCTGATTGTCCTCACACCTGCCAAGCTTTCCCACCTCAGTACGTTCACATTTTCTCTGCCTAGAACACTCTTTCCCTGATACTTACATGCCTTCCTTCCTGACTTCATTCATGTCTCTGTTCACCCTCCCAGACAGAGCTTTCCAAAACTCTTTATCTAAATTCATTCACACATCCCTAATCCATCCACCCTCACATCTATCCTTCTACCCCGCATTATTTTTTTTTATAGCATCTATCACTACCTGGTGTGTTATACCTGCCTTCCTCATATAGAACATAAGCTCCATGTTCCCCAGTATGCAGAAACAGTGCCTGGCATCCACAATCTACATCAATGATTCTCAAACCTGCATGTATACCGGAATTACCCAAGAAAGTTACAAAATCTAAATAATAATAGTACGTGCTTATTACACGCTGGGCAAAGGCAGCTGAAATGTCTTTTCCAACCAAAGCTGGTGATAGAAAGATCCACGTGATGTACCCAGGGCTGCTAGGGTCTAGGGAACATCACAGGGGTGATAATCAGGCCCTGCTGTAATTGGAGTACAGTGGACAGCAGTAGCCCATCCTCTAAGACTCTAGGGGCTTCCATGTTACTCACAAAAACCTTTCCAACCTACTTGTTAACATCAGAAATCCCTTTTGTAGAGGATACAAAAGCTGCTTAAAGTGCAAACACTTCCAGAAGAAGCATAGATATTAACTGACAATAGCACATTGGATGAGAAAAGCTGAGCCTTTCTGCAAAGAAGGGTTTAGTAGGAGAAGGGCAATACTATGATCTCAGCTCTAACTCCCACCAAACCCCTAAAAACTATTTAGCATCCATTGGAGTTGGCTCTACTGGTTCCCACCCTTAGTGGAGCTCATGATGGCTGAGATACTTAATTCACTCAAAGAGTTACAATAAGCATGTCAGGGCAATGATTTACATTTTTCTAAGTCACTCCTTTATTGGGGCAGGAGGTTTCATTTAGCTCAAGTAAAATTGGCAGGTATGGCCCGGCCTTTTGTCTTACCTGTGAACCAAAGCATGGTTTTATCTGCTGATGGTCAGTGTAAGGTGTTTGTATAATTCATTGTTTCAATCAGTAATTATTTACTGGGCCCCTGCCATGAGTCAGAATGTAATAAGGACAACTTGACAGAAGTTCAGGAACTGGTCCCTTCCTGTGTGTATCTCCTTGGAAAATACCCCCCTTGCTCTACTCAAACTATTTTTGAAGACCACCTCTTGAAGACTGCCTCCCAGACCCAGATTTAGGGCCATGCACGAAAATCTGTTGTATTTTATCTGAAGCTGATGGAAACGCTATCACTTCTCCCTGCCTCTGATACTCCTCCATCTGCTCATTCTTCCTCCCACACATTTCTCCCTTCCAGCTCCTGCTCTGAATGCCGGCAGTTCCTGGAGGACTCTCCAGAGCCTGGTCTATCTCTCTGGGGCTGGGGGTGGCTTCCTGTCCTTGTCGGCCTGGCTTTTCACATAGAGTTTCTTTCTTTATCTCCTTGTGGGTCTTCCTGTGCTCACTGCCCTTGCAGATTCACTGTGTGAGCAGAATTGTAGCTACTACTTGGAATGGGCAATCGAGTGGGCTACAGCTCCCAGACCTAGTGGGTTACTTTCTTTCTTAGGAGATGGTAACAAATTATTCCAGAACTCTCTTTCTTTTGTGAGGCAGTTCCTGCCATTAGGCTATATCAAGATAACTTTCCCAAGCTCTGTTTGTACCCCTCTCTCCTCATTTTGCCCTGTTTGGCTTTTTCTCAAGGCTGCAGAAGGAGCTACAAGCCAAGTCCCAGGCCACAGCTGACCACACCTGAGCAGCTTGAGTATCCCTGACATTATCTGGAAACTGAAAGTAGAGCAGCCATCTTGGGTCACTCTCCATAGTGTACTGCTTGTGCTGGTGACAGTGACCACCATGTGTTGTGTACTTACAATGTGAAAATTAGAGTACTAGGTACTTGACACAGACAACCCCATTTAATCTTCTCAAATTCTCTAAAAAATAGATATTGCCTGGAAGTGTGATAGCTCCCACTTTGTTTCTTCTGCTAAGGATTGTTTTGGCTATTCGTGGTCTTTAATATTAGTTTCCATATGAATTTTTGTATTGTTGTTTCCAGGTCTTAGAAGACTGATGTTGGCAATTTAATGGGTATTGCATTGAATCCTTTGGTAGGATGGACATCTTAAAAATTTAACCACGTATATACCTAATCCTGAATTGTACCCCACATCCTTAAAATAAAAAAAGAACTCCCCTCATCTCCAAAGAAATGACCTAATACAATTATTTTTGTTTTACATACACACACACACACACACACACACACACACACAAATAGATATTGCCACTCTCATTTTACAGGAAGAAACTGAGGCAATGGAAAGTGAAGGAAATTGTCTAAACTTATACAGGAAGCCAATGCTTTTGGCCACACTGTTATCCTACATTTTGAGGGATGCTGAGAGGTCCCCTTCAAAATGATCCCTTCCCCAATGTATGTACACAGGTGCATACATATACATGCATGCACACATGGCACACTCCTATTTTACTACAGTCAATTAGCAGAACTGGTAGCGCATTAAGTGAAAGGATCCATTAAATTGTGTAACTTGGGTTATATTACCTGGAAGCTATAAACCCAAACAGACTCCTAAGGAAACGTTAGGATCTTCTGAGCCTAGCCTCAGAAGAAATGCTAATATACAAGAAGCATGAATCAGGAATCCGAAGACCTATGTGGAGGTTCTTGAATGGCCACTTACTTAACCCTGTGACTTTGGGACTATTCTTTTATCTCTTCAAGTCTCAGTTTCTTTGTTTCTTTATCTGTAAAAGAGGAACTATGATGCTTGCCTTACCTGCCTCATGAAGAGAACCAAATAAGATAGTGGAGGGGGGAAAGGTTTTTAAGACTTCAATGTGCTTTGTCAATATACCTCTCAAGAAAGAAGACAATAAATGCCTCTGTGCATTTAAATTATTATGGTTTGGACAGTATGAATATTATAGTCACAAACTTAAGTATACAAAACTATAACTTTAAAATTTTCCCTATAAACTAGACTTAAATTCTACCCGGAGCTCCCATCTGTCTAATACAGAAAAACATAGTCTCATCACTAATAGGCTGTCAGACACTCCAGTGATTTTCTCAGTCATACAGATTGATGCTCAAACAAACTCAAAATTCGCTGTGCTGCGCCCTCTTCTTCTCCTGGGCTAGAGCTCCACTTGTGTCTTACCCAAATGCTGTCTCAGTATCCATAGGAAGAGACATCTTCCTTTGGTCTCCATCTGTCTAATTCTTTTGACTAACTCTCTCTCTCTCTTTCTTTCTCTCTCCCCTACACTCTTTTAGCTCCTTTTGCTCAGCTCACTTCATCTCCCCTCACTCCTAAATGTGGGCTTATTTCAAGATCTAGTACTTGGTCCTCTACCATTTTTCTCTACGCTGTTTCCCTCAGTTAATTTAACCACCTTCTTGACTTCCCCATCTAATATCTAAGGTGAAGATCCCTGAATCAAAGCTCTGGCCCCAACTTCTATTGTCAGTCATTATAGAACCATGATGTCGGTACTGGACGGAATAGTTTTCCTTCAGGACTTTGCATCTCCAACTGCCTGGTGGACAGTCTCCCCTCCCCCAGCTGCTTCCCCAACACCCCAAATTCATTCTGGCTAACATCAAATGTATCATCTATTCTTTAGAGAGCTAGCTCCCCTCTATACTGCCTTGTGGTTCCAAAGGGAAGTACCATTACCTTGGCAGCTCAGGTTCAAAACTTGGAGCCTCTCTGAATTATTCTTTATTTCTCTCTCCCAGCATCAGGTTGTGCTTCATAATGCTCAGTTCTCACCATTTAAAGTCTCTAGAATCTGTTTTTCCTTTGCATTCTTACTGGCACCATTGGAGTTCAGACAATTATTACTTCATGCCTCAGTTACTAAAATCATATCCTACTTGCTTCCAATTAAAATGCATCCTACCCCCACAAGTCTAACGACTTATCTGTAACCTCTCGATCAATACTTGTGGAGACATAAGGGGCTATTAATGGGTGGCACAGGTTCACAGATGGGTTTCAGGGAAAACTGTGCACCTTCTGGAATAATACAAAATATTACTTAAACCAGATGATTAGAAATTTGACATAAAGGGCAAATATTGCTCAGAGAGGGAGCATGTCAACTTAAACTCACACCTAAAATTCAATGGCTCATGTTAAGACTTTTCCTGAGACCAGGTTTGAAGGGATAGAATGAAGGACCTGGGACCAGAAGGTTGAATCTCAGTTTATCCTCCTTTTCCACTCAAATACCCACAGTATCCTTTGAATTGCTTTTCTAGACTCAAATTGGTCATTAATTAATTCTACATTCATTTCTTCATTCTTTCATATGTACGGAACACATAGCATGGACCAAAATTTTACATTTATCATTTCATTTAATCTTCACCACAAACCTCTATTGAAGATTTTATTATACCCATTATACAAATGAGGGACATTGAGGTTTAGCTAGCTTAAATCCCAGTCCCACGGTCATACAGCTGGACAGAAGGGCTGGGATCCAAATCCAGTCAAACTTCAGTGCTCACATTCCTTCCAAAATACCTTCTTATCCAACCTTCTACATGCAAGAATGTGGCTCAGCTCTAGGAAGAGGAAAATGAACAGAATTAAATGAAGTAATGTATGCAAAAGCACCTGCCATTGGGCCTGACTCAAAGTAGGTATTCAAAACCTGCTTGTTTAAAATAATTATCACTGAAAAAATAGTACTCATTGAAAAAAATAGCTCAACTTGAGGGACTCACACCATAACAAGAGCACAAGATGGCAAGGGCACACCAAGGAGGAGGATCTAAGTGCTGGAGACAACAGAGTTACTCATTATCCAACTGGGAGTAACCAACTGACAATACTGAGTGCTACGTTGAACAGTGAGCACCTTAAGGCCTGGGGCTTGGCCTCCAATGGCTTCCCTCTCCTGTGATAAATAGCTCTTAAACGTATCTAGTCCATTTCATAATTTTACAGATGAAATTGAAACCAAGGAAAGAGAAGAAATAAAAGAGGCAAGCTGTTAACCATGGACAGTTCTGGGTGGTAACATTATGGGTTGCTTTCCCCCCCTCTTTGTTATGTACTCAGAGTTTTATACAGTGAGAATGTTGGACTTGTATCCATGGAAAAGGACATTATTTAAAGAAATAGAAGTAAAGGCAAGATCCCAACATCAGGGGTGCAGAATCTCTCCCTCTCTTGTTCTATCACAGAGGCCTATACTCCTGTCACATAATGTCCTTGAATCAAGTGGAGCTGTAACTGATTGTTAGGGAACACGTATCTCACAGATAGAGACTGCCATTCTCAAAGGCCTGAAGTTTGACTGCATGGTATGACAAATCAGGCACAAGGTTTTCACCAAAATCAAGTACGATTATAAGACTTTATTAAGAAAACTAGCCTGAGAGGGGCCTTAATGTAAGCATTTAGGATAAATCTTTTGTCTGCCAACGGTGCTGATGGGTTTCATTATTACTAATTTGATCTTTTCAGGGTCAACCTGGGTTTTTAATTAATCATTTTCTCATCCATCTGCCCTCTTCCAACCAGGGGTCTCAGACTGCTACTAGTTCTTGGTGCCTTAAAGGGGAAATCCTTTCCTCAGACAGATGTGGTAGCTGTCTAGCACACCATCTTCTGCCTTTTCTATGGCAAACAGCCCTCTCTGCTCTCTCAGTGGACAATTTCCACTGTTAATGTGATACATCAAGGAGCGACCCCAGGGAGTCCGTGCTCAGGCATCTCATTGGTGATTTTCAGCTCGCCTCAAAAGCCGGCACAAAACCACATCTATTCTTTTCTCCTTTCTTTGTTTTCGCCTCCAAGCAACCTAGTTTTCTCCATACTTCACCTCCAAAAGAGGCATAAGGGGGTTTGTAAAGAGACTAGCAAGTGGATACAGAAGCGGCCAGAGTAGCAACAGTAACCACAAAGTTCCAAGAGTGTGTTGTTTCTTAATGATTTCTTCAGAGCTAACAGGAGAGGCCGGCTTCCAAGCCAAACAAGCCACACATATTATTTATCCTTTTTTGATTAGAAAAACAGGAAGACATTTTATTTCAACTTTTGCAGCTGATATTTTCCCCACCTAGAAACTGGTCTTTTATTTTCTCCCTTTCTCGACCTCATTTGTTTCTGCAGCCTGAGCAGAGGCACAATCACGACTGGGCTCATTTCAGGGCTTCACAGTTTTCCCTTTTCCCAAACCTCCAGGGGAGGTTAGGAATGAAATGGCGCCTGCCCCTGCATTTCCATCTGCCTGTTCCGCTGGGCCTGTGGCGAATTCTTCCTTCCCAGCCCAGTGCTCAAACGACCTGCTTCCCTCTCTTGGCCTACCCACAGGCTGAAACTCTCTTTCTGGGCTAGGAGACTGAGGCCGGGAAATTAACATGAAGAAACAGATGCCTTAACTGTGGGGGTGTTTATAAATAAAGTTCGGAGGACAAATAGCTTGCTGTAGGCAAGGGAGTTTTTTTGTTTTGTTTTGTTTGTTTGTTTGTTTTAGCACAAGTGGCTATGGCTACATTTGAGTTTCATCAGAAGCACCCCCTCCCCTTCCCCGGCATGGCCAATGATGGAAATTTGAAAGCATAAAGGATGCTGGGCACACATCCTTCATATGCAAGCAGTATAAATACACTTTGGCTATTTCAAAGGCTTCTTCGTGTTTAAGCACACAGAGGTCCCTCTAGTTCATGTCCTGACACACCAAGCATATGATGGAGGGGGACACAGGGGACCATAGGTACTGCCTCCAGAATCCCAGGCTAAGGACCAGCCTATAACGGCAGCTTGTTCCACAGAAAGGGTAGAAAGTTCCACAGCTACCATCAAACTCTATTTACTTACCTTCCAAGAGGTGAGAGGCATAGAAAGATTTGTATAAGTCAATGTCATCTTAGAGTAGAAGTTTGAATCTGGGCTCCACTGAAAGACTTCAGAGGTCTGTGAGCTTAGATCGGAAATGTTGGCATTTGTATTCTCTCTAATGTCTAACACTTAGCATTTCCTTTGTTCTTAAATGTAGGAAACAGACCACAGTTTTATTAGTAGTACCTGTATCTTTGTCACCAATAAACGCCACGGATTCATTTGTATTACATTACAGTTGTTCAGAAGATGTTGGTATATCATTTATGTTCATCTTTGCTTCAAGATTACAGTGGTTATTAGATCTGTCACTAGATCTCCTTGTTGAACATATCAATAAAACTCACAAATTAGTGTATCAAAAATGTAAATGTGTTTACTAATATTTTGATAACTATGTTTCAATATAATTGACCCCTCTTTTAGCTGTATGCATTTTTTATGCATTTTTAAAACATTCTTTTGACAAGAAATCCACTGGATTAACTAGACAGCCAAAGGGAGGAAAAAGAAAAAAAAATTGAAGCACCTCTGTCTTTCAGCATCTATGTCAAGAGTCTATAATGAATGAATATGGACAGTTTACTTCATATAATCATCACAATTCCACAAGCAACTTTATTATCAACTCCATTTTATGAATGAGGACACTGAGACTTAAAGCAGAATTTGATTTCAAAGACTGTGATCTTCTCTTTCTCTCTCTGTCTCTCTGTCTCTCTCTTTCTGTCTCTCTCTCTCACACACACAAATGCCTTTTTATGACTCCCAAGCATCTAGTCAAAAATTCAATTGGCATAGATACTACTGGCCATCAAACTAAATTAACTAGTGATCTCACTCTACAATGCCACAAGAACTGGTTGAAACAGCGGGGGAAAAAAATCTAACAGATGTTTTTTCTAATTGCATTCATAATTTGTTGGTCTTCTCCCATTGCCCCAAAGTGGCTGAGTAGGCCAAGAGTTTCTGTTATGGGAAATGAGTTAAATGAACCCATCCCTTGGATATACAAGGGCATGGATGTCCTGCTCACCCTGCTGGGGCTCTGACCTCCAGATCTAGGCCTCCACTCCCCCTCCCTTTTCCACCAAGAACACCTATCTTGTTCTGCCCCACCTAATGGCATTAGGACTAAATTATTCATGAAGAGACAGAAAAGGAAGGGAAGAGCCATAATTGCATATTGCCATGGGTGCTGGGAAGAACAACAGAGCACAGTCTTTACACTTATGGAATTAACATTAAATATCTGAGGACCAATAAGAAACAAATAATTCCTCAAATAATGGATTAATTCATGACAACACCAGTGAGTGCCACAAAAGAGGAACCCAGGGTATTATATAACAGAGGTTCCTCACCTAGTCTGGGGCATAAGAAAAGATTTCTCTGAGGAAACATTGTTTGCGAACTCTTCTTTTATAATATTTATAGTTTTAATATCCTGCTGCCGTGTAACCATCCTTTCATTATAATATAAAATACAAGTCAAGCCGTACCTCTAGTCTTCTCTCAAGTAGAAGAGTGGTTTTCCCACTGTTTCTAGTTGAGATTCTCACTGCCGGGAAGCAGGAACCAGTGGCAAAGTCACACGTGGTTAGTGCACAGTCCCAAACAGCTTGAGATGCCCTGGCCTGCGTCACCTGAGCCCCGAACTGAGGAACTGAGTGAGACTGAAAAGTGTAGCCTGCCTGACGGGGCCCAGCCCATTTCCACTGCTGCAGCTCACAGCGGGGACTGAGGAACACCAGCCTCGCGCCTCGTGTGGCATTCAGACGGCCTCCTGCGAATCCGATCAATCAAACTTTACAGTCCAGTGACCCATTTGCGCATGCCGTACAGCATAAATCCAGTGTCTTTTCAACTAGAAGCATAACAGTCACAGTTATGATGAGGGATGGTCATGGTGTAAGGCAGATGGTAGTTCTGACTGATCCAGGAAGGGAAGTCTTTTCCCAAGAGACAAAGATTCACTCCGTAGTGGTTTCAAATTCCCACTTGAAAGCAAAATTACAGTGCATTCAAAGTACTATTCCTGATAAATTATTTTGTAGTATTTTTTAATCCTTCCCCCCCCCTTGCCATCTTTGGATATCACTGATAATAGGTGCTAAGTAATAAGAAAAAGGGAAGAAGAAAGAGGAACAAAGACATTTTTGTTAATCAAAATAAAAAATAATAAACTGAATTTTATAGGTTATTTCACATAAATAAATGCAAAAGTTATTTATGCTCAGAATTAAATCTTTTACTCACCTTAAAATTTCCATTCTGTGGATGGACATACATATCTCATGACTTGGGGGAAAATAATATACTGCCCACATAAGATACATCTTTATTCTGAGAACTTCTGATTCTTGCACCTTTATTTATTGTCTTGCTGAGTACATTCCAGGGGTCATCTTTTTTATCTAGAGGATGTCTTCTTTAGTGGCCATTTTAAAAACAGATTTATTTGGCTATATCACACTCAACTCATTTTAATAATGACAAAAACTTTACACCCACAATTCTTTCCATGGCACTTAGAAATTTACCTGCTATTGTTTCCTTAGCACAAAGAAAATGGGATTTCTTGTTTAGATTAATAGAGTTTGATTTAATAATGAGTAAAGTAGAAAAATAAAATCTCTACCATCTTTTATCTTTTCTATAGCTTTCTAAATCATACAACATGAAACTCTTGTAAGAGCACAATAAAACGACCTCTTTTCAAGAAATAATATTTATTTAACATATCACGGGTCTTGCACATGTAACTTGTAAGAAATCATGTGCTTAAACAATATAAATTATTCTGATTCTTAATGGCAAACTCTTTCAAATACTTACTTGAATCTTATCACTAAGGAAAGTTGTCAAAGTTCACATTTTTCAGTATTTTTCTTAGTTTATTCTTTCTTCTAAGATTATTTCGCTTGGACTTTCAGGTAAAATAGTGAAATAAACTGTTCTAATTGTACAGCATATGTCTTAGTCCATTTGGGCTGCTATAATAAAATAACTTACGCACTGAGTAATTTGCCTTCTATGTGTCCTCATCTTCTGGAAGAGCAACAGGGACAATCTGGGGTCTCTTTTAGAAGAGGATGCCCTCATGATCTAAATCACCCCCCAAAGGCCCCACCTTCTAATGACATCATCTTGGGAATGCAGTTACAACATATGAATTTTGGGGGGGAAAGAATTGAGACCATAGCATTCTATGCCTGTCCTCCTCCCAATTCAAGTCCTTCTCACATGCAAAATCCATTCATTCCATCTCAATAAGTCCCAAAAGTCTTAATTCATCCCAGTATCGACTTTAAGTCTAAGTCTGTCTCATCTAAATATCAACTGTCCCAAATATGGATGAGACTCAAGATGTGATTCATCCTGAGGCAAATCTCCCCCAGTCATGAATCTGTGAAATCAAATGAGTTATCTACTTCTAAAATACAATGGGGGGGACTGGTATAAGATAAATATTTCCTGTCCAAAAGGGAGAAACAGGAAGGAGCAACTGGTCTCAAATAAGTCCAAAACTCAACAAACATTAAATCTTAAAGCTGGAGAGTAATCTTCTCTGATGTGATGTTCATCTTCTGGACACACTGGGGTAAGGGTTATGCACCCAAAGTTCCAAGCAGCCCCACCTCCAAGACTTTGCTGGGAACAGCCTACGCCACAGGTTCTCATGGTTTGGAGTCACATGCTTGTGGTTCTCCTAGGCTCATGTTGCATACTGATGGCTTTACCATTCTTGGGTCTTGGGGATAGTCCTACTCCCATGGCTCCCCTTGACATTACCCTAGTGGGGATGCTCTGTGGTGTCCCCATCCCCACAGCTTCACCGTGTACTACACTAATGGGGGTTCACTGCAATGGACCCACCCCTGTGGCAGTTCCTGCTTCATCACTCACAGGTTCTACCTTCCACAAAACACTAGCACATGAACATAATTCTGCCAGGTTCCTTGCCACTTTACAACAAGGTTGGCCTTTCCTCTTGTTTTCGATAACATGTTTCTCATTTTTGTGTGAGACTTCATCAGAATAACTTTTACTGTTGATATTTCTACCAGCATTCTGATCACAACCTCTTGGGTAATCTCTAAGAAGATTGAGGCTTTCTCTACAGCGCTCTTATTTTTCTGAGCCCTCACTGAAAATGCCCTTAAGACTCTTTTCACAGCAATGCACATCAAAACTCTTCCAGCCTCTACCCATTACACAGTTCCAAAGCCTCTTCCACATTTTTAGGTATTTGTCATAGCAACACCTCTCTTCTTGGTACCAATTTCTGTCTGTCTGTTTGGACTGCTATAACAAAATGCCTTATACTAGGTAATTTATAATCAGCAGAAATTTATTTCTCACAAATTTGGAGGCTAGGAAGTCCAAGATCAAGATACCAGGAGATTCGGTGTCTGATGAGGGCCTATTCCTTCTACATGGCATCTTCTATGTGTCCTTGTATGGTGAAAGGGCAAGAGTTCTCTGGGACCTCTTTCTAAGGGCACCAATCCCATTCATGAGGGTGGAGCCCTTATGACCTAATAAACTTCCAAAGGCTCCATCTCTAAGACCCTCACTTCAGAGATTAGCTTTCAACATATGAATTTTGGGGAGACACAAACATTCAGACCCTAACAGCATATTATTCTTCTACTAATTCTGTAGAACACTGGTCTTTCAGGAGTTGATGACATACCAGTAAATAGGGGTTCCAAAGTCAAATAACATCACACTACAAACAGTATATCCCAGGGAAGTCACAAAGCCCCTTAGCATGGTAAATGTCCTTAGGATCTTATTGTGAGTAGATCTCATATAACTTTATTTGATTAAGCATTTCCAAAGCCTATTTAACAACTGACTTCCCCTCTTTTCCACTGTACCCACACTTATAGATCAGAGAACATTTCTATTCCTCAGAACATGGTTGGGGAAACTCTTACAGCAAGTGGTGGCCGTGTCTACAAAACAACAACAACAACAACTACAAAAAAAACACAACATATGTTTTTCAGATCCATCCAAACTAATATTTAGTCCGGAGTTACAAACTGGTTATTTTCAAAGTAATTGCACATTTGACTTAGCTCAATAGTTCCTTTGTTGTTTCTTAACAAAATCAGTTTCTGTAGATGTATACATTGAATATCCCTAAACAAAGTTAAAAATTCAATCAAGATAATTTCTCAGGGACTGTCCATTCTTTATTTCTAAAAGCTTGCCTTTTGTTTCAATTCTGGTGTATCACAGTTAGCAATTTCAAAACAAAATCTCAGGACTGGGAAAATGAGAAAGCCAGAGTATTTGAGCTCAAAGAACCTTAGAAAACTCTAGTCCTGCCTCTTCCGCTTACAGATGAGAGAACTGAAGCTCAAGATCTCATAATCATTTAGCAGTTGATCAACTCAAGAAATCAGACCCTTTCTCTTATGCCCCTCTGACCTAATATGTTTCTCCTTCCAGTTTACCAATAAGCCAATTTCACCTTTTCTGATCAGTACTGTGGGAGGATTCATGCTCACAAAGAACACAGAGATGTTTCAGTACACATATGCTATAGGATTCCAGAGGCACTTCTAATGGAACAAGCCCTTTCGGTTTAGAGGGTGTGATAGAATAGGGACCAGCTCTCTTAGGGAAATTTACCACCACAGCGTGAGGTCTTAGCACCTCACATATGGACTTATTTCTTCACTAGGGTCTTATAATTAATTCTAATTAAGAAAAACATTAAGTAATGTTTTCCAATTAGCCCACAAACAGTTTTCGACCGACAGTAGAGTGGGTATTCGTTCTTTGCTGGGGACATTAATATTATTAAACACTGATTAAAAGACAACATTCATTGCCTGCATCCTGTGGCAGCTGCAGAATTGCTTTCTACAGAAAGGACATAAATACACTGTTTTTTCTTGGATTAAGCATTTGTGGTGGTTGGCTGTGGCGGTTGGAGAAAGGGCAGCTAACAGAAATTATGAGGAATCTCTAAATCCTTGGATGTCTGTTTATCCCATTCTCTCCTCCTCCTTCTTCCTGCCTTTGACCTAACCACACTTCCCTGGGAGAATGAATGCGCTCCAAAGTCAAATGCTACACCTGTGGCTAATTCTCAGGCAGCACAAGGAAGAGCGCCACATTAGAAGCAATTGGCTGTTTGCAGGAAGCAGGATGATCTGTAGTCACATCTCATTAGGGGAGCCTGGGCCCCGTGGTGCACAAGTAAAGCAAACCCTGCCAATGTAATTTGTTTTATATGCCTAATTCTCTTCCTTATAATTAACATCTGAAATTTGAAAACAAAACGAGAATGCTTTGTACACGTCTGGGATCTGTAGAACACTTTTAGGGAGCCTGGGATTTTTAGAGCAGCGCTCCCCCTTATGTTGTCCTTTCTCACAAACAACGGTGTGAGCTGTGACCAGGACATCCACAGGTTACAGAGAACTAATGTAAACCCTAGAGGGCACGTCCCTGGGGTACAATATGTGTGGAGAGGAAGGAGAGGGCATTGTAGCCAAAAGTCAGTGTTATTCCTCACACCATGCATGGGTTTAGCTTCTCTCATCTTTACTGAGATGAAGTGGCACTCGGCAGTGGGACAGGGTCACCAGTCAGGATCTGGCTCCAAGCAACCTTCACAGTCATTCTACCACTGCACTTCTGGTCTGACCGCCAGAAACAGTCAGACATGGAGGGACAGAGAAGAAACACGGAGTGATGGAGAGAACCTTGTTCACAAAGTCTCTTCAGTGAGGATGGGATTGTGCAAAAAAGTCCTGGTATTGGCCATCAGATCTGGAACCTACATATCTAAGAAAAGCCATATGAGATTAAACTACATCATGGGTGTGCCAGGCAGCTTTCTTGGTTTCTAACACCAGAACTTGTCCCTAGATAATTCAAGTTGAAGATGAATACATAATGATAAAAGCAATGCTAATTCAATATAAATTATATCTATTTTATGAATCTCAGTAGTATCTATACACAATGTTTTATTAATTGCAATAGGAGCTAGATTCATTCGAAAAACATATGTAAAGGATATTTTATTTGTTTATTTATTTATTTGAGTTGGAGTCTCACTCTGTCATCCCAGCTGGAGTGCAGTGGCATGCTCACAGCCACCACAGCCTCTACATACTGGGCTCAGTTGATCCTTCTGCCTCAGCTTTCCAAGTAGATGGAACCACAGGTACTCGCCACTACGCCCAGCTCAGTTTCTTTTCTTTGATTTATTGTAGAGACATGGTCTTGCCAAGTTGCCCAGGCTCTTCTTGAACCCCTGGACTCAGGCAATCCTCTTGCCTCTGCCTCCCAAAGTCCTGGGATTACAGGCATGAGCCACCGTGCCTGGTTTGTAAAGAATATTTTATAAATCTGGTCTTTCATAAGGCCCTTCTCACATATCCTTTACAATAATTATGACCCCTCAACCCTAGAGGGCAGGCATATGACCTGATTTTTTCCAGTTGGTTCAGAACTTCAACATGAACCATAAGTCATGAATGACTGTGCTAAATCCTGTAGCTCTGTGGCTCCCATAGAATGTGCATAATGAATATTGAAAGAGGGAAGGCTGAAAGGGAGGAAGGGAGGAAAAGAAGAAAGAATGGAGTGGGAGAGACAAGGCAGGTGCAGTCAGGAGAAATCAAGAGGGAAGTTAAGCCAACTTGAAGGTTTAGGCCAACAGGTTCCTCATGTTCAAAGGTTAAGTCTAGAAAAGTTGACTCTTGCAGGACTAACAGGCTGGTTTCACAAGTCCTGGCATGTGAGCAATTTATAGCCATTAGGAAAAAACTGTGGACCAAAGAGTCAGAAAACCAGGAAAAGTACCTAATTGGGCAGGAGTGGGGTCACTGACAATAAAAATGGCACCAATCAACAAATTTAATACCTACCACCCACCCACCATTCCACACAAGGTTTCTCTTGCCATCAGGCTAAGGAACAGACCAGGCCTCAAAGTTCAAGGCAGTTTGAGGCCCTTACATGCCTTCTGAAAGACAGCATTTTCCGACTGTGTTCCCTAGGAACTCTTGCCCTATGAAATCTTCAAAGGGCTTTCTGTTAGGAAATACTTTGAAAGCCAGGTGAGGTGGCTCATGCCTGTAATCCCAGCATTTCGGGAGGCCAAGGCAGGAGGATTTCTTGAGCCCAGGAGTTTGAGGCCAGCTTGGGCAACATAGCAAGAACTCTTCTCTTAAAAAAATTAATTAAAAAATCAAAAAATTCACCAGGTGTGGTGGCACACACCTGTAGTTCCAGTTACTCAGGAGGCTGAGGCAGAAGGATTGCCTGAGCCCAGGAAATTGAGACTGTAGTGAGCTGTGATCTTGTCACTTCCCTCCAGCCTGGGTGACAAAGTGAGACTCAGACAAGAAAGAAAGAAAGAGAGAGAGAGAGAGAGAGAGAGAGAAAGAAAGAAAGAAAGAAAGAGAGAGAGAAAAAGAAAGAAAGAAAGAAAGAAGGAAGGAAGGAAGG
>NW_007231773.1:0-24740 GCF_000164805.1 Carlito syrichta | reverse complement strand
GGTTGCTCTACTTAGGAGTATATCGACGTGAATAAATGAAAAACCTTACCATTAGTTAAAAATGATAAAGTGATATAAATCTACATATAGGTATACATGTACTGTGGTGCCAAAAGATGTGTATACATTTTAAGAGATACTATCTAACTATGTACTACATCAGAAGTATCTGGATGCCAATGCTAACTGTTTTGAACACTTTTTGTAATTGCAAAAGTCAAACATGACTTGTTTTCATCTTTTGTTATTGGATATTTTGAGTATTACAATTTTAATACAGTTTTTTCCTTTCTTAAAAAATGTGTACTTTTTTTGGCACCCTCAGTATATGTGGAGATAAATATATGTGCCTATATATACATTTATATACCATCCATAAAAACAGAAATGAACAATATTATGTATGTTCTATGGGTATGCATACATGTTAAATATATAAAAATGATGTAGTAATAAAATGAGGCACTGTATATAAAATTCATGATAATATTTGATTCTGAAAATGACATAGAAGGGGAGAGCAACAAGAAATAATCAAAACTATTTTATCTTTTTCTTTGTAATTATATCTCTTTCAAGTAAAACTGTATAAATATATTGTATAATTTTAAAAATCCTTACATGAGCTAAAACTGTAAGCAAATATCACAGTACAACAGTCATTTATTTTGGGTAATAGAGATATTGAGTACTTCTATACATGTCTTAAATTTCTCAAAATAAAACATTTAAAACAAAAAAGTAAACTAAAGGAAAAATACATCAGATTAAATACATCCAAATGTTGACAGTGATTACTCTGGCTGATAACTTCATGTTTGTATTATTCATTTTCAAAAAATGTCTATAAAGACTATGCAAAAGATGTAATTAAACATTTTAATCCTCAAAGTAGCCTACGAGATCCAAATGATAATATGTGAATAAAAACTATTGCCCTTCTTTTCTAAACCTGGGTTTCCACAACAAGATTTCAGACCAGCTGGAGAGTGTCTGCAATGGATCTAGTGATATGAAAGCACAAGAGTTGAAGGTCCCTGAGCAGAACAAAATCCTACAACTTGTATGCACCCAGTATGACAACCTCTACTGCAGCTCTGGTCCAGGAGGAAAGGGAAGAGACTGTATGAGCTGGTAACTACTGTAACACCCTCAAGAAGTCCCAAAATCACAGCCCACTCTAGCACTTGGGCTCATGAAGGCTCTCCTTGAGTTCAAGTGCCCCTAGTCTGCTGCAAGTGCTAGAGAGGCCAAAAGCACTACCTTTTCCACGGAATACTATGTCTCTCAGGGTTTGATCTCTGTCAGTTTCTTGTGTCTTTCTTTTGTGTGTGTATTGTAGATTCTTTCAATGAATTCCCTGATTGGCTCCAGGGCTCTCCCCTTAACACTTCATTTGGATTTTGATATGCACCTATAGTTTTGATTCTGTCTTCTAAGGAGAATTGTCTACTAATATCTGTAAACAGCCCTCTGGAGAAGCTCGCCAATGCTTCAGGCTATGGACTAGTCTGCAAGATGTGTAGTGACATGCTTTACTCTTAGCTCCTGGGATGGTGGGATGGGGAAATGTTGGGTGAACCTGGACTGGGCTGACCTGTTCTCTGTTTTCCCAGCAGTAAGTGCAGGCACTAGCTCTGATTGGGGTTGTCAGGAGTGGTGTAGGATTTTCTTGGTTGTAGATAACCTTAGTATGGTGACTTTCTCAATTGCCTGCTATGGCGGGGCTGTGCTGGTTATGCAAAGGCTCAGGGTCTCCTGAATAGCTGGACTGGTATGAACAATGGTGTTAGCTGAGATCTAGCAACAGATCTTCCCAAGCGCTGTATCGTCACGTCAGATGTTGCAATGAGCTGTGCCAGTTGACCTCTGGTCAGGAGGTGGCACTTGCAGGAGAGAACTAACTACACTGGTGGCTGTGGGCTTTATGAATTAGCCTGTGTTAACCCAGGGAAGTATTCAGATGTCCTTGGCAATGGGTGGGACTATGGGATTCCAATAATTCCCTGCCCATGTTCAGCTACCAAGGTGGGTGGAGAGGGAAAGCCAGTTGTGGGACTGGATCAGGCAAGTGTGCTCTGGCTCCCCAGGTGTATTCAGAAGCAGTAACCCTGAGGAGATTGGAGGGGTGTTCCCTGACCACTAGGATGCTCATCCATTCGCGGGATGAGCAGAACTGCCTCTGTTGCACAAAAGAGTTCATTCAGGGAGAGAGGAGTAGCTGGCAGCCATAAGACACATCCAGCTCCTACAACCTTGGCACGGACAATCTGTGCTCAGAACACAAAACTACAACAAGACACAAGTTTTTCTGCCACAGCTTGCCCCAGACAAACTGAGCATATATACCAAAATTGTAATTACTTTATTTCACATATGATTCTAAGGTTTTTGAGAGCAAGCATGATGGCCTATCTTTTTTTGCCCCTGAACTCAGTGCTCAACAAATATATGCTCAAAACTTATGAAAGTGAGAGGAAACATTCAAGTAAATAGGGTGTGTGTGTTAGAAGGACGAATTTTTTTAAATGAAAATAAAAATAGAAACAAAAGAGGAACTAAAATAATCAATTTAATCTGTCTCAAACCAATTGTCAGTGAATGATATTCAAACAGTTGGGTGTTGGTAAGGAAAATACTGAGTCTTGACTTTTACCTCACATATGCAAAAATTAATTCAAAAAGTATCACTAAGATAAGGTCTAGGATTCTACAATTCTAGAGAAAAGCATAAGAAAATATCTTAGTTACTGTGGGTTAGGCAAGTTACTAAAAGATCAGTATCCAAAATACATAGAGAATTCATAAAAATTAGTCAGAAAAAGACAGACAGCTCACTAGAAAAGAATAAAAGACTTTAGCAGGCACTTCACAAAAAGTGGATGTTCATATGTCTAATCAATGTATTTTGGAAACTTCTAAAAGCAATCAATATTTAATAAAATGCATATTAAAAGCGTAATGAAAGATCATTTCACACACACCAGCTGAGTACAACTTAGAAGTATGGCAATGATTAACTAATTTAAAGGGGAAAAGGAAGCAGAAACTCCACATCACAGTTGGTAGGAATTTAAATTGGTGCAGCATTTTAGAAAACAGTGTGACAGCCTAAGTACCTCTGGAATTCATTTATTCCCTTCTATGCTAATTACCATGACCCTAGTGCAGGATCTTTTCATCTCTTGTTCGATTATTACCATAGCCCTCTAACATCTCTCCCTTCACAGTCTTGTTTTATTGAAACCCACCTTCTACACTGAAGTCACAGTGACACATTAAAAAATCAAACCTGACCGTGTCACTTGTATGCTTAAAACACTTTAACTTAAAAACAATAAGTCCCAGGTCCATTACACAGCTCTTCCTTTCCCTCTAACATCATTCCTTATTACTTCATGCCTTGAACTGTATGCTATCGCATATCAAACTCTGTCATTTTGCTCACACACCATTTTTTTCTCTCCTCAGTGCATTCATTTACTAACCTATAATATACTGCCTTTCTGACTATGCTTGTCTGGCTGATGTCTACACAGTTCTCAACAAAGCCATCACTTCAATGACAAACCTTCTTGATCTCTCCCACTAGGGCAGGTCCCCACCAGGAGTCCCACACAACACTCTGAGCTTGGCTTATCATACCCATCTGCACAGAGTGGATTTGCCGTTCATACCCTTTCTCCCTGGAGCTTGCAAGATCTTTGAGTGGTGGGAGTGCAACTTCATCATTCTACACTCAGGAAATGGTCCAATACCTGAAGCACAGTATGTACTGAATAAATAAATGATTTTAATCTCCTAAATGTTGTTGTTTTACATAATTGAGCTTCACAACAATCTTGTGTGCTCTTGGAGGGAGAATATTGTATTATCTATGATGGAAAAAAGTTGAAGTATGCTTTCTCTATCCTTCCTCACTCCCACACCTCATTCACTGCCCACTGCTTACTGGTAGGTTGGTTTCTTTGGGATCAAGAAGAGGACTAAAGAATACCAGAAAGTCTAGATAAAGTCACACTAGAAAGGACAAAAAAGGCAAGAGAGAAACACATAAGAGAAGGTAAAAGCAAGTTAAGGGCAGCTGCCATGAAAAAATGAGTACAAATTTGAGGAGCGAGGTAAAGAAGATTTTAAGGTTTTTGTTGCAATATAATTCCCTTTTGCCATTAAAAAAAAGTCAGTATGCATTTAATTGATTATCAATTTTTTTTTCTTTTTTTAGAACTCAGGCTGACATGCAACCCTGTGCATCAGGCCAGAACAAGATTGTTCAGCTTAATTCAAAGTGTACAGATCTCCCTGACTTAAGATGAGGTGCCATCATAAATTAAAAATATCAAAAATCAAAAAATGCATTGGATACACCTAGCATACAGAACATCATAGCTTTGCCTAGCCTACCTTAAACGTGCTCAGAACTCTTTCATTAGCCTACAGTCACACAAAATAATATGGCAACACAGTGCTCTGAGGAGTACAGGTTGTTTGCCCCTGTGATGTCATGGTTGACTGGGAGTTTCATAGCATCAGAGAGAGAGTCGTGCCTCTTCCTACTGAGTGTGTAGTGCTTTCACACCATTGTAAAGTCAAAAAAAATCATAAGAAGAATCATTTTAAGTCAAGGATTGCCTGTATTTTGTGAATTATTGCTCAGTTTTTAGAACTGAAGATTCAAGTTTTATATATATATGTATATATATATAAATATATAATATCCTGTTATATATAATATATATAATATTCTGTTATATATAATATATAACATATAATATCCTGTTATATATATATTATATATATATATATAAAATATCCCATTTGCCTGGCTAATGTCTCTCTCTCTGTGTGTATATATACATATATATGTATATACACAATTAATGAAGTGAAATTAACGAATAGCCATACACATACACACACACACACAAACACACACACATATATATACAACTTGAATCTTAAGTACAACCCATACTCTGCAGAGCACTGTGCTGCCAGATAATTTTTGCCTGACTGTAGGCTAATGCAAGTATTCTGAGCATGTTTAAGGTAGTGTGTATGTGTGTGTGTGGGTGTGTGTGTGTGTATGGCTATTCATTAATTTCATTAATTGTGATAATCACCTTGTGGCTGTTTTAAGATATCAGTTAAAGGTACATACTAATGAATTTACAGGTGCAATGATATATGTGGGACTTCAAAATAGTTCAGTAACTAAAAAAAAATAACAGCAAATAAACAAGGTGTGGAAAGGTAGACAGAATCAAGAATAGTAAGTTGTTGATAATTTTTGAAGCTGAGTGATTGGTCCTAGGGAGATTATTATACTCTTCTTTAACTTGGTTGAGGTACAAGTTAAAGAATGTAACTTGTATATATAAGTATATAGCTTGTATTCATTAATATACACATTTTGACGAATCTGGAAATATGAATACACTGTGATGCCATCACCACAATCAAGGTTCTAAACATATCCATCACCTCTGAAAATTTCCCTGTGTTATTTTGCGGATGTTTTGGTTTGGTTTGGTTTGGTTTGGTTTGATTTGGTTTGGTTTGATTTGATTTGATTTGGTTTTGGTTTAGTAAGAATATTTAACATGAGATCTATTGTCTTAACATGTTTAAAGTACACCATACTATATTGTTATGTATAGGTTTTATATTGTACAAAAGATCTCTAGATCTTATTCACCTTACAAAATTGAAAATTTGTACCCATTGAAAAACAATTCCCCATTTTCCCTTCCCCTAGCTCTTGGCAATCACATTTTTCTCTGCTTTCTTAGATTTGAATATTTTAGAAACTTCACATAAGTACAATCATGCATTATTTTTACCTCTACTTGACTGGCTTATTTCACTTAGCGTAATGTTCTCTAGGCTCATTCATATTTTTGTAAATGGCAGAATTTCCTTCTTTTTAAAGGTTAAATGATATTACATTGTATGCTTATGCCACTTTTAATTTTTTTAATTTTTAGTTTTGAAGATGTGGGGTAAAATTCAGGGTTAGGTATACAAATGTTCATTATGTAGGTACACTTGCTGATGAGGTGTGCACTCTCCTTCCCTGGCAGTTTCCAACTACTGCCAATCCCTTTCTTATAATATTCTGATAATTATTCAAGGTCCACTTACGAGTGAAAACATGTGATACTCAGTTCTTTGTTTCTTTGTCCATCCAAGTTGCTGTGAAGTTGATAATTTTGTCCTTCTTCGTGGCTGTATAATATTCCATCATGGGTACATACCACATTTTGTTTGTCCAGTCCACTTTTGATGGGCAGCATGGTTGATTCCATGTTTTTACTATTGTAAATAATGCTGCAATAAACATGCATGTGCAGCTATCGTTTTCATAGAGATTTGAGTTCCTACAGGTATATTCCCAGTAGAGGAATAATGGGGTCATATGGAAGGTCGATTTTTAGATCTTTTAGGAATTGCCAAGTTGTTTTCCACAGAGGTTATACTAGTTTACACTCCCACCAACAGTGTAGAAATGTTTCCTTTTTGCCACATCCTCTCCAGCATCTGTTGTGGAGTTACGTGGTGTCTCCGTGTGATTTTATTTTGCATTTCTTTGATGACTAATGAGGCTGAGCATTTTTCATGTATCTTTTGGCTGCTTGGATGTCTTCTTTTGAGAAGTATCTATTCATATATTTTGTCCACATCGTAATGGGGTTGTTTGTTTTTTTCTTTTTGGCATGTTTGAGTTCCTTATAGATCTTCGATGTCAGGCCTTTGTGAGATATACAGCTGGCAAATATTTTTTCCCATTCTGTGGGCTGTCTCCCCACTTTCTTGATGGTTTCTTTGGCTTTGCAGAAGCTTGTCAGTTTGATGAGGCCACTTGTCTATCTTACCTCTTATGGCATGGACATTTGGGGTTTTGATCAGGAATTGGCTGCCAGTTCCAATTTCCATAAAGGTGTCTCCTGCGTCTTCTAAGGTTCTTATAGTTTGAGGTTTTATGTTTAGGTCCTTGATCCATGTAGAGTTTATTTTTGTGTATGGGGATAGGTAGGGGTCTTGTTTCATTCTATTGCATGTGGTCAGCCAGTTTTCCCAGCACCATTTACTGAGTAGGTTCTCTCTGCCCAGTGGTTGATGGTGGAGACTTTGTTGAAGGTGAGTTGGTTGAGAAACTGAGGTTTTGCTTCCAGATTGTCTATCCTGTTCCATTGGTCTATATGCTTGTTCTTGTACCAATACCAGGCTGTTGTGATTATTTTAGCTTTATAATAAAGTTTAAAGTCTGGGAGTGTGATACCTCCCAGACTTTAAACTTATGTTTGTTTGTTTTGGTCTGGTTTGGTTTTTTGTTTGGATTTGTTTTTTATTTTTGCTGAGGATTGTTCTGGCTATCTGTGGTTGTTTATGTTTCTATATGAATTCCTGTATTGTCTTTTTCAGGTCTGAGAAGAATGCTGCTGGTAATTTGATGGATATTGCATTAAATCTGTAGATTGCCTTGGTAGGATGGGCATCTTAACAATGTTGATTCTTCCAACCCATGAACAAGGAATATTTTTCTATTTGTGTCATCTTTGATTTCTTTGAGCAGTGTTTTGTATTTTTCATTGTAAAGGTCTTTCACTTCTCTAGTTAGGAAGATGCCAAGGTATTTCTTTCTTTCTTTCTTTCTTTCTTTCTTTCTTTCTTTCTTTCTTTCTTTTTTTTTTTTTGTGGCTATTGTGAATGGGATTGTGCTTTTTATGGGTTTTTGTTTTTTATTGTTGATGTATAAGAATTCAACTCTCTTTTGCCCATTTATTTTATACCCTGAGACTTTGCCAAAGTCTTTTATCAGTGCAAGGAAGTTGTTGAGAGATTCCCTCGTGTTTTCAAGGTATAGAATCACGTCATCTGCAAAGAGGTATAATTTAACTTCCTCCTAGGATACCCTGATTTCCTTCTCTATTCTAATTGCTCTAACTAGGACTTCCAATACTATGCTGTAAAGGAGAGGTGAGAGTGGGCATTCTTGTCTTGTTCCAGTTTTCAGGGGAAAATGTTCCAATTTCTGTCTGTTTAGCAGTATGTTGGTTGTGGGTTTTTCGTAGATGGCTCTTACTATTTTGAGGTATATTCCATCTCTGCTTAGATGTTCAAGGGTTTTTATCAAGAAGGGGTGCTGGATTTTATCAAAAGCTTTTCTCGTGTCTAATGATATAATCATGTGATTTTTGTTTTTACATCTGGTGATGCATTTAATTACATTTATGGTCTTGCAAATGTTGAACCAGCCCTGCATCCTGGGGATGAAACCTACTTGGTCATGGTGGATGATTTTTAAGATGTTTTGTTGGATCCAGTTTGCTAGAATCTTGTTGAGAATTTTAGCGTCTATGTTCTTCTAGAATATTGGACTGTAGTTCTCTTTCTTTGTTGGATCTTTACCCGGTTTGAGTATCAATGTGATGTTAGCTTCATAAAATGATTTGGGGAGAGTTCCATCTCTCTCAATTGCCTGAAATATTTTAAGTAGGATTAGTATTAGCTTCTCTTTGTATGTTTTGTAGAATTCTGCTGGAAAGTCATCTGATCCAGGAATTTCTTTTGTAGGTAATTTTTCTATGACAGTTGATTTCCTGGGTTTTTATTGGTCTATTTAGGGTTTCGATTTCTTGTTGTTTCAACTGGGAGAAGTTGTATGATGTCAGAAAGTTCTCCATTTCATTTAGGCTTTCAAGTTTGTTTCCATACAAGTATATGCAGTAATCTCTGGTAATCTTTTGCATTTCTGATTGTGTTCATATAGACTTTTTCTCTCTTTTTTCTTGGTCAGTCTAGCTATGGTTCCATCAGTCTTGTTTATTTTTTCAAAGAACCAGTTTTTTGTTCCATTGACTTTTTGTCTTATGCTTTTGTCTTCTATGTCCTGAATTTGGACTTTTATTTTCGTGATCTGAATTCTTCTGCTGAAGTTAAGGTTTTGGTGGTCTTGCTTTTCCAGCTTTGTTAGGCGATTTGTTAGGCTGTTAACTTGTGATCTTTCCATTTTCTTTATGTGTGTTCATATGAATTCCCTTCTTAGTACTGCTTTTGTGGCATTGCAGAAACTTTGGTAAGATATTTCTTCATTTTCATTTGTTTCCAGGAATCTTTTAATTTCTGTTTTGACTTCCGTGTTGACCCAGAAGTTGTTCAGCATCATTTTTTGGCCCTCAAGCTCTGAGATTCTTTCTTCTGCTTGGTTAATTCTGCTCTCTTGCTTATCAGTTTGATATTTATTTCATTTACTGCATTCTTTATTGCTGTTATCTCAGTTAACAACTCCTTCATTCTTTTCTCTTTTCTCTCTTCATTTCTATTTGTTCTCTCTTTCAATATCTTGATATCTGGGTTTGTGGTTTGAAACCAGTCATTTGGAGGGCTCTTCATTGTTTGAGTTCTGAAGTCTGAATTCTCAGTGGCTGACCTCCCAGGAATCTGTGTGAGACTCATATTCTCCCTTTGGTTTTTCTTCATAATTTGTATTGGGTTTTTGCACCCCTTCTTTAATGTTTTTGTTCAGTGATGGGAAGATAGTTTTTACTTCTGTGTGCTCAGTCTCCTATTCTTTCTTATGTAGATCCTTTGGCTTTGTTCAATTTTGAAGCTGGACTGGTGGGGAGGGCCTGTGCTTTTTGTAGTTTTGAGATTTTAATTAAGGGGAGAGCTATGATCCAGAAGCTATCTGCAGATTCCAGTATCCCCTGACAGGTGTGTGAGCCCCTGGAACCCACTTCTCACTGCCTTACAATCTGTCCACGCAGTGGGGGTTTATGTTTGCTCTCTGAAAACAAAATGAGATAAGAAAAAGGAAACTAATGGAAAAAGGAAGGAGGAAGACAAAAGGAAGGTGGAGAGAGAGAGAAGAAGAGGGAAAACAGGTGTATCAACTAATGAATAAACAGATACAAACAAAGACAGAAAAAACAAAATAACCAAAAACATACAGATAATCATACAAACAAACTCCAAGTTGGTGTACTTGCCCTCCAAAATACCTCTACACAAACAGAAAATCTAAAAAAAAATTAAAATAACAGAAGCAAAGCAAGTATGAAAACATAAACAAAAACAGAAAGAAAGAAGAAAAAACTAAAAACTAAAACAAAAAACAGTCAAACAAACAAAAAACTTGCTTTGTGGCCATTTCTGTAACTCAGGTTCCTTTTGGCTGCTGCCGCCTTGTTAAGGAGTGGCTCCAGTCTCTAGGCCATCCCCTCTGCTCTCAGCACAGACTGATAGGGTTGTTCTCAGCATGGTTCAGATGTCCCACAGACTATTGTGGGAGGAGGATGGATCAGATCCGGACTCACCCGACTCGTCTGCTGCTGTTGCTGCTGTCAAGTCTCTCACTCAGATCTGATGCATCTGTGCCTGTTTTAGCATGGGAGAGGGGCATCTGTATCTCTGAGTCAGAAGAGGACATAGCCTCTGAGTGCCAGGTTGGAGGCTGGCCAGAACTGGAGGGGCAATGCAGGTCTTTGCCTGGACTTGGGACAGAGAAGATGGCACTGGTCAGTGTCTCCTCACTGATGGCAGGGCTTGGTTCCTGATTTCCATGCCCTGCCTTCTCCTTGGTTTCTGGGGCTCACGCCAGTCTGCTGCCACAGGTGATGTCATGGGCTGGGTGCCAGGCAGTAAGGAGTAGCTGTTCTCTGTTACTTCCTCTCAAGAAAGCCCCAAGAATGGCAGATGATCTTGCATGCTGGAGGCTCTAATCTCAGGGTGATGGTAGGTTGCAGTCACCTCTGGAGGAGAGCCCCAGGTGTATAAACCTGAGTCTCCCTTCACATGGACTTTCACACACCCACACCCACTGGCAAACACTGGCAGTCTTTACAGACACTCACTTTTGCAGTGTCTCTCACACTCCATCCTGTTCCATTGCCATCTTGTCTTCTCCCTACCACTTTTTAAAATTTTTATTTCTATGGTATCAGTTGTAATGTTCCTATTTTTATTTCTTTTTTATTTTATAGCTTTATTTTATTTTAGAGTTGTGGAGTATAAATCAGGATTAGGTACATAAGTAATCTACATGCAGGTGAAGTTTGAGCCTCCATCTAGTCTTCACTTCCCCTAGTTTAGGACCAGGTACACTTTGTGTTGTTACATTGCTCCACCCCCCCCAGTAGTGTCCTGCAACTGCCAAACCCTCCCCTGTGCTATTGTGATTAATGTTCTGTTCCCACTTATGAGTGAGAACATGCGGTATTTGGTTCTTTTATACCACATTTTAAAAATCCATTTATCTGTCCTTGGACATTTAGATTCTTTACATATCTTGACTGTTGTGAATAATGATGCACTGAACATGAGAGTGCAGGTATCTTTTAGAGATCCTGATTTTATTATTTTAGCTATATGTCCAGAAGTGAGATCACATGATAGTTCTATTTTCAAATTTTTAAGGAATCTCCAGACTGTTTTTCATAGTGACTACAGCCTTCTGCATTCCCACCAATAGGTTATAAATATTCCAATTTCTCCACATCCTCATCAACACTTCTTATTCTTTGTTTTGTTTATTTTTTTATAATAGCCATCCTAACAGGTGTAAGGTCATATCCCATTGTAGTTTTATTCTTCATTTCTCTCATAATTAGTGATGTTGAGCATCCTTTCATATACCTATTCGAAATTTGTATGTCTTTGCTTGAGAAATGTCTGTCTGGGTTCTTTGCCCATTTTAAAATCTGGTTATTTGTTTTCTTATTCTTGAGTTATTTGAGTTCCTTATGTATTTTGATGTAACCTCTTATCAGATGTATGGTTTGGAAATATTTTTTTCCATTCTATATGATGACTTTTTACTCTGCTGATTGTTTCCTTTTCTGCTAAGTAGCATTTTAGTTTGATGTACTCCCATTGTCTACTTTTTATTTTGCTGCCTGTGATTTTGGTTTAAGTTTCATCTATATTTTGAATTACGTTATTACCCCAGGACTCACCCAGAAAGCCCTGATCATTAACTAGGCTGTTGGATTTTGGACCAAAGATATGAGAATGGTGCAAGCTCAAAACCACAAATATGATTAGAAATCAAATGGACAGAAGTTATAGCAACTACTCTAAAATTAGAAATATATCCTCAGGGGATATACAGGCCTTAAGAATCTTCACATCAGGACACAGTGGCTCAAGCCTGTAATCCCAGCACTTTGGGAGGCCGAGGAAAGAGAATTTCCTGAGCTCAGGAGTTCAAGATCAGCCTGGGCAACTTGGTGAGATCTCATCTCTACAATAAATTTTAAAAATTAGCCAGGTGTGGTAGCATGTGCCTGTTGTTCCAGGTACTTGCAAGGCTGAGGCAGAAGAATCGCCTGAGCCTAGTAGGTTGAGGCTGCGGTGGTCATGAATGTGCCACTGCACTCCAGCCTGGATGACAGAGGACAGAGTGAGACTCCAACTCAAAAAAGAAAAAAAAATCTTCACATCAAAAAAAAAAGAATAGGCCCCAAATAATCATAAGTGGCATGTCTAAATTGACAAGGTCTAAAAATCTCCCTCATGAATTTAGAAAACAGGAAATTTCATTTCAGCAGTATACATATACTAACAGTCTTAAAGACGTTGAATGTGGATACAACTAGATTAATTCAAACCCTCTACTCTTCTGCTGTGACTGATCTAGGACACTCTGGAGCCTTGGTTGCTACTATGGGGCCTACAACTCATTAAAAAACAAAAGCTGAAAAAGGAGACAGAATCACAGATAGATCAGATTACTAAAATGGTGCAAGCTCAAAACTCTGATCTCAGAATTGCTTGGTGATCAGAAAGAAGGTGAATGACCACAGGGTCCTGGAGTAGGACACATTCATGGACTGGGGGCCTCAAACTCCTCAGCCTGACCACCTCACATGTCCCACTCAGATGACAGGTCATGTCTTCCAGGATTCTCTCCCAACCATGGCCAACCTATGTTGGGTTAAGTACCTTTATGGATAAGCTGTGTACTTTTGTCTTTGCACTTGTCAATACTATAATTTTCTATGTGTCTTTATGTTTTATGCAAAATATTGTGAGCACTAAGGTATAAGCAGCAGAAATTGTGTCTTATTCAATCTTGGACTCCCAGTACTATTACAGGGCTTGGTACACATTGGGGTCAAATAAATATTATCAAACAAGTGAATATTAGATGTAATGCCTGAAAGGACTTTAGAGAATCTTCCTTATGACTAGCAGGTCACATGATATTAGTGGCAGAAGCAGAAGTAGGTCTTAATTATCTATTCAATGAATAATTGTACTACATACCAGACACTGTACAAAATGCTTAGAATGAAGAGATGAGCTGTTCATAACCTTGATCTGAATGAATATTCAGTCTAGTGTAACAGACAAGACTTGCTTCCAGATGATCATAACACAGTAGAACTGACACTGGAATGAAAGTATTCTTTTTAGAATGAAACATGGAGTGTGTGTGACTCACGTGATTGATGAAAATGTAACAGAAAGATCAACAGACAAACTATCTTATGGGTGAAGCTGTGTTTCAAAAAATAAGACATGGTTTCCTACACATTCAAGAGAGAAGGCTATCTATGCCAAAGGCACTTCATTTTCCACATCTCATCTTTCCACTGTATTAGCCCTGCCAAAACCAACAATTGGAATTACCTACAGCAATTGGAATTACAGGTGACAGAGCCTTGACTATATAAATTGTGGACTCCATTTATGTCTGGATACGCCATGACAATTTTTCCCAATGTGTGTGATTGCTGAATAATTTTGTAAACACCATGTATCTTTGCCAATGAATAACAAAGGAACTGTCTAAAAATGTTTAAAAGACATTGACATTACAAGGTTTTTTTAGTTCATGTCAGTAGACTTGTATATATAGGAAACGAGAAAGATGAAGACCCTTTCCAAAATGTTAATGCTAGAGGGGCACGTAAGAAGAGGTAAGAGATCTTCAAAATGTTAGCTGGGCAACAGTGTACACCAACTTCAGAGTAAATTGCAAAGAGGTGTCTTATGTTCTTTTTGGAGCCTAAAATGCAGCCCTCAAATCCCCCTGAACTTTGGCATCCTGTCGTCAGTCTTTTCTATTCCCCTCATCCCTTTGACTGCTCTTTGTTCCCAAGTCTTCACTCCATCTATGTATCTTCTATGCACTATATCTTTGTATCAGCCGTGTTGTGCAGCTAGAATTCCTAGGCACATTCCTAAATACCCAGTTAATCTCTGCTTAGATTATTACAGTGCTTGAACAAAGTATATCCAAAGCAAAACCTGTCTCCCTCCCTCATAATCTTGCTCTTCTTCTGGGAAACCAAAACTCTACGCCAACAGCTTCTATTCTGTCTTCCAGAGTCTGAAATTTGGAGTCATCCAAAATACTCCCATATTTTTCCACCCTCACCAAATAGTATCAATCCATTCCATATTAATATAAAGTAATATCAATAATATCAATACTGTGAGAAAGAGAACTTTCTAATATACTAACAGAATTAGTTCAATCTCTCCTTATTTAATTTATCTTACACCCATAAGTTATGAAATATGTTAATTACCAACTGTGTTTTTCCAGTGACAATCAGTTTACTACATGATTAACAAATAATGGAAAATGTTATCTGAAAACTGAACTTATTGGACAAAATTGTTCACAACACAGAAGGCAACGATGGAGATTAATTAAGTGACTTTGGGCATGAAGAGGCACAGGTCTCTAGCTGACAAATGAATGGTTGGAGCAGGAGGCAAGAAAGAGAGGTACAAGCAAGGACAAAATTTTGTCCATCAGCAACTATATTCCTGAGGATAGTCATTTAGTTCAAAATCCCTAATCTAATGTCAGTGGGTAAGCAGAAGCTCATAAGAGCAGTCTAAAAAGGGGAGGGGAGAAGGAAGCAAGTGGTTCTGTTATTTTAAAATAACTTGAGTACCAAGTACAGCTGTCTCTCAGTATCCATGAGGGATTGGTTCCAGGACGTCCATAGACACCAAAATCCACAGATGCTCAAGGTCATTATATAAAGTGGTGTGGTATTTGCATATTACCTACACACATTCTCCCATATAATTTAGATCATCTCTAGATTATTTAGGATACTTAATGCAATACCTATACATCACCATATTTGTGTGAATTCAACACAGCACTCAGCACACAGAAAATTCAGGCTTTGCTTTTTAGGAACTTCGTGGAATTTTCTCTTTTCTGAATATGTCTGATCCATAGTTGTTTAAGTCCAGAGGTGCAGGACCCACAGATACAGGGGCCCAGCTATACGGTTAATAGACCTGTGAACTTCCCCCATTCTAGAGACAGTAGCAAGATGATGGTTAATCCTTCTACACACTTCTCGCCTCTCTCTGATGTAAACTTTTTGGAAATCTTTTGTTTTTATCAGTCAATTTGATTCAAGACTAAAATAACTTAAGTCCTCTGGAAACAGGAGCAACTTGAAGAAGATGATGAATTGGGTTCTGCCTGGCAGGAATTTTATTCGTGGATCTTTGATAGATTCCCAATGAGCCTGAAAATCAGATCCAGAACATTTTCACCCAGCCAGCTTTCAGGGTTTAGAGTGAAAACATGGATAGGGGGATAGATGGATGGATGGATGGATGGATGGATGGATGGATGGATGGATGGATGGATGGAGACATAGGCAGATATTAAATACTGATGAATATTGAACTGATAGAATAAATAGGATATTCTAAGTACAAGAAAATTCAAAGAGTATTCATTGGTTCAAGTGCAGAGGAAGTCATTTACTGAGCATGAAACTGAAGCCCAGAACAGATAACTGACTTTACAACAACTATTCCATGCCTAGATTGTAGCAAAGACAGAATGCTTCAGGTTCCAGAAGTGTTCTTCAATCCTTTTTCTGCCTTTTCTGACTTCATTCCTTAGTTTACGATGTAAGTTCTGGTTCCTCAGAATCATCAAATAGAGACTCATAGACCATTATTCTTTTCTTTTCTTTTTTTTTTGAGTTGGAGCCTCACTCTGTCGCCCAGACTGGAGTGCAGTGGCATGCTCCTAGCCACCGCAGCCTCGACCTGCTGGGCTCTGGCGATCCTTCCGCCTCAGCCTTCCAAATAGCTGGAACTACAGGTGTGCGCCACCACGCCCGGCTAATTTTTTGATTTATTGTAGAGATGAGGTCTCGCCAAGTTTCCCAGGCTGGTCTTGAACCCGCGGGCTCAGGAAATCCACTCACCTCAGCCTCCCAAAGCGCGGGATTACAGGCTGAGCCACCGAGCCCGGCTAGAGACCATTATTCTAGCAATATTGCAAGTGTATGTGGCTGGGACACATCTCTAGTGTTATGTTTTCTTCTCTCCCACAGCCCTTTTGATCCAGAGATTAAAGGAATAATTCATACAATAATTTGAGAATACAGCATATATCCTGGTAGAGAATTGCCTGAAACAAACGAAAAATCTAAGGCATAGTATTATATGACAGAATCCTGAAAATGTCATTTTGGAGAGAAATCAGTCCTATGGCTGATAAGTAGTATCTTCTTTCAGTCCTGTTGATGTGTCTTTGTAAAATGTAAATACAAAACTTTGAAGATTAAAACTAAAATCTCACTCTGCGACTGTGAGGCACAGGTTTCATGGTTCCACCAGTCGCAGCGCCAGCCTCGGGAATGGCTAGGAAATGTCTTTTTTTTGTATATATAATTTTGACTGAACCTCTTCCCCAGGCTGCACAGGCACTAAATCTGCTTTCTATGCAAGATTCAGCTGTTTGGGTGACGCAGCTAATACTCTTATTCATCCAAGTCTCCTCTTTCCCAGTCAAACACCTCAGTGCCTCACATGACACTATTTCTAGCACCTTCCCTGCATGGTCTCTCTCCTAGGACTTACATCCTGGGTGGATTGATAGGGCAGATACATATAACTATTCTTAATTTGTGTCTGGGAAAAGACTTTTCATAAACAGCCTCAGGGAGTACTGACCTTCTGCCCTGCCTTTGTACCAGGAAGGCTTCTGCAGTTAGTTATAGTTTTAGTTCCAGTGATGGTAGAGGGCAATGGAAAGTGTTCAGTCACGGAGAGTGAAGAAGGCATTGAGTGTTCATGAGTCTTTCTTTTCTGGGTGCTTAACTTAGTCACTCAGGCTTTTGCTGTTTAACTAAGAAAGAGCCCTATACAAAAAGTTTGTTTCTATGAACATTTTCCATGTCATTGTTGGTGGTGCTATTCCCTTGGTCCCAAGAAAGTGCTCCTAATATAAGTGCAGATTACTTATCTACCTAAACCTGACTTGTACTTCACATATAATAAAATAAAGTTAAATAAATAAATAAAACATCAAACTATAATAATGTTTTTTGGATCTGACCTAGTTTGTCATTCAGACCAAAAGTCATATGTGCCCTGTGCCATAATAGCATAGCAATGCTCTTAAGAAAATTTAACAGGGGCTTCCGGCGGCAGTGGTGGCAGTGGCCACGGGTGAGGGCCGGGCAGGGGCGGAGGGCGGCCGCAGTGGCATGGAGTCTCACTGTTGCCCAGGCTGGAGTGCAGTGGCATGCTCATGGCCACTGCAGCCTCGACCTGCTGTGCTCAGGTGATCCTTCTGCCTCAGCCTTCCAAGTAGCTGGAACTACAGATACCAAGTTGTACTAGTACAACCATATAAGTAATTAATACCTGAAGTCTCAATGTCTCATGGACATTAACAGTGATGACATAAATACAGATGCTTGGGAGTCAAATACTAGGCGAAATGCTTTTAAAAAGTGCAATTGTATGTTGGTTTTTAAGAAACACTACAGGATCCTGTCTATCTTAATGAGGCCGAGCTCAGCTAAAGGAATTTAGGAGGTTCTAGTATTCTCCATGACTGAAGCTGAGAGTCTGAAATCCTGATGTGGTAAGCTCTATTCTAGATCATAGCTCCAACTCCTTCAGGATATAAAGAAAAGAGATTATATTTCCACAATGATAGATCTTTGGTTGTACAGGTTTCCCAACGAGAGGATCACGATGACCGTGTTGTAGGGACTTGCCATAGTATGGCTGCTTCCCGATCTACTCATGTTACAAGATCAACAGTGGGGTTAAACGGCCTGGATGAATCTTTTTGTGGTAGAACTTTAAGGAATCGTAGCATTGCTCACCCTGAAGAAATCTCTTCTCATTCTCAAGTACGATCCAGGTCACCAAAGAAGAGACCAGAGCCAGTGCAAATTCCAAAAGGAAGTAATAATGGAAGAACCACTGATTTAAAACAGCAAAGCACTCGAAAGTCGTGGGTAAGCCCTAGGAAAAGAAGACTTTCTTCTTCAGAAAAGGACAACATAGAAAGGCAGACTGTAGAAAATTGTGAGAGAAGGCAGACAGAACCTATTTCACCAGTTTTGAAAAGAATTAAGCATTGTCTTAGATCTGAAGCACGAAACAGCTCAGAAGAAGATTCACCTATCAAATCAGACAAGGAGTCAGTAGAACAGAGGAGTACAGTAGTGGACAATGATGCAGATTTCCACGGGACTAAACGAGCTTGTCGATGTCTTATACTGGATGATTGTGAGAAAAGGGAAGTTAAAAAGGTGAATGTTGCCGGGCTCGATGGCTCAGCCTGTAATCCCGCGCCTTTGGGAGGCTGAGGTGAGTGGATTGCCTGAGCCGCGGGTTCGAAACCCGCCTGGGCAACTTGGCTAGACCTCATCTCTATAATAAAAAATTAGCCGGGCGTGATAGCGTGCACCTGTAGTTCTAGCTACTTAGAAGGCTGAGGCAGAAGGATCGCCGGAGCCCAGCAGGTTGAGGCTGCGGTGGCTGGGAGCGGCCACTGCACTCCAGTCTGGGCAACAGAATGAGACTCCAACTCAAAAAAAATAAAAAGGTGAATGTCAGTGGGGAAGGGCCACTTACTTCTGCAGTAGTTGAAGAAATCATGGGCTATTTGGCTGTCAATGGTGTTGATGACAGCAATTCAGCTGTGATAAACTGCGATGACTGTCAGCCAGATGGGAACACCAAACAGAATAGCACGGGTTCCTATGAGTGGCAGGAGAAATCAGCAGCTGAAAATGGGGATTCGGATACCCAGCCTTCAAGGTTCCTTGGTAGTAGAAAGGAGGACAGCTGTATAGATCATAACGTGCCTTGCACACATTCAGAAGTACAGGGCAAGTTGGAGGACCACAAAGTTGTAACTGCCTGCCTGTCTGTGGGACAAGTTGCTCAACTGACGGCTGAGCCAGCTTCAGGCTCCTTTTCTGAAATTCAGTCATCTTTAAGAGATTCTGAGGAGGAAGTCGCTGTGGTGGGAGATACCAATGCCTCAAAATAGCAGTGTCATGAAAACACCAACAACGACCTGGACACGAGTCCGGAGAGTGTGCCGGTGTCTGGAGGACCAGAACTATTTTCTGTTCTAGACTGCATTTCAGCTCAAATGATGTCTTTATCAGAACCTCCAGAACATCGTTATACCCTGAGGACCTTGCCACGAAGGGCAGCCCCTGCCAGAGGCAGTCCCACTAAAAACAGTTCTCCTTGCAGAGAAAACGGACAATTTGAGGTGAATAACCTCAGTTCCAATGAAGCAAATGCAGCCATTAGTGATAACGCAAGTGAGTCTCCCACAAATCCTGATGAGATTTCTCCAAATGACAAAGGGATGTGTTGTCACTCTCAGAATTATGGAAGTGAATGGCTAAGGAAACCATCCTCAGAGGCAAGCCTCAATACTGGACATTTGCCATCTGCCAAAGAAAGTGCCAATCAGCACATTTACAGAAGAGGAAGACGATGACCCTGATGTTTATTACTTTGAGTCAGATCATGTGGCACTGAAACACAGCAAAGATTATCAGAGACTGTTGCAGACGATTGCTGTCCTCAAAGCGCAGCGGTCCCAGGCAGTCCAAGATCTCAAGAATTTAGGCGGACACCAGAGAGAAGCACTGAAAAATCCCATTGGATTTGTGGAAAAACTCCAGAAGAAAGCTGATATAGGGCTTCCATATCCACAGAGAGTTGTTCAGTTGCCTGAGATTGTATGGGACCAATATACTCATAGCCTTGGGAACTTTGAAAGAGAAGCTAAAAATTGTAAAAGACACACTAAGAGAGTTAAGCTAGTTTTTGATAAAGGTTTACCTGCTAGACCAAAAAGCCCTTTAGACCCTAGGAAGGATGGTGAGGCCCTCTCGTACTTAGTACTGCCCCTGAGTGACAGTCCAGAAGGGCAAGCAGTCGGCCTCAGAGGATAAGAGGGCGCCTGTGTGATGACACCAAACCCGAAACATTTAACCAGCTGTGGACTGTCGAAGAGCAGAAAAAGCTTGAGCAGCTCCTCCTGAAATATCCTCCTGAAGAAGTAGAGTCTCGGCACTAGCAGAAGATAGCAGATGAGCTGGGGAACAGGAGAGCAAAACAGGTTGCCAGCCGAGTACAGACGTACTTCATAAAGCTAACGAAAGCCGGTATTCCAGTCCCAAGCAGGACCCCAAACCTGTATATATACTCCAAAAAGTCTTCAACAAGCAGACTACAGCACCCTCTTAATAAGCATCTCTTTAAACCTTCCACTTTCATGACTTCTCATGAACCACCAGTGTATATGGAGGAAGATGATGACCGGTCCTGCTTTCACAGCCGCATGAACACTGCTGGCGAAGAGGCGTCGGATGAAGAAAGTATTCCTATCATGTGTAGGAACTTGCCTGAATATAAAGAACTGTTACAGTTTAAAAAGCTAAGAAGAAGAAGCTTCAGAAAATACATACTGAGGGTAGATTTGTGCAGCATGTGGGCTTCAAGTGTGATAACTGTGGCATAGAACATATCCAGGGCGTTCGGTGTCACCGCCTGGATTGTCCTCCAGAGATGTCCTCAGATTTCTGTGATTCTTTTTCAGACTGTCTACATGAAACAGATATTCACAAGGAAGATCACCAACTAGAACTTGTTTATAGGTCAGAGACATTCTTAGACAGAGATTACTGTGTGTCCCAGGGCACCAGTTATAATTACCTTGACCCAAACTACTTTCCAGCAAACAGATGACATGGAAGAGAACATCATTTGCTAGTCCCTCCAACACATAGCAATGGTATCATTGTTAATTATGTGCACAGTTTGGAAAGATTCTCTGCTTTCCCTGAAGTGACACTCACAGCATGAGCGCTTCCTGAGTGTTCTCGTCAAGTCCAGCTCTGCACCATCGTGGCCCCAGATGACTGTTCAGCAGCTGAACAGTCAACTGTGAGCAAAGAGTTTCCCTGGTGAATCCTCCACCACCACCTAGGTGGTGACCAAACTTGGGTGAGACGGAGCAAGAGCATCCATTAGCGCATGAGTGAATTCCAAAGGTTTCAAAGAACTCGGTCATGAACATGATAACGAGAAGACAAAGTATTTGTATTAAAACAGTTCAGTAGCTTTCAGTTTTGTGGAAATAGTTTTCAGCACAGAAACTGACTTCTTTAGACAAAGTTTTAACCAGTGACGGTGTTTGCTTCTAGGATATTCACTTTCCAAGAACTCACTGTCCCAGTGGTGGTCGTGGATGACCTTTAGTAAATTGGAGCTGCTTAACCATATTGACCCCTGACTTCTTTTAACCACAATGAACTGTCCTTATTACCAACAGTGAAGTACTACAGGGGGCAGCTGTGGTTTGCTTCCTTAACCAGCTCATGGTGTGTGAATGTTATAAAATGTCACTCAGATATATTTTTTAAATGTAAAGTTCTATAAGATGATCATGTGATGTGTATAAACTATGGTGAAAAGTGCCAGTGGTAGTCACTATGTAAAGTCTCTAACCCACAATATTAATTCCTTTAAAATACACAACCTTAAACCGGGCTTGGTGGCTCAGACTATAATCCCGCGCCTTGGGAGGCTGAGGTGAGTGGATTGTCTGAGCCCGCGGGTTAGAGACCCACCTGGGCAACTTGGTGAGACCTCATCTCTACAATAAATCAAAAAATTAGTCAGGTGTGGTAGCACGCACCTGTAGTTCCAGCTACTTGGAAGGCTGAGGCGGAAGGATCACTGGAGCTCAGCAGCTTGAGGCTGCGGTGGCCAGGAGCGGCCACTGCACTCCAGCCTGGACAACAGAGTGAGACTCCAACTCAAAAACATAAATAAATAAATAAATAAATAAAATACACAGCCTTCTGCCTCTGTATTTGGAGTTGTCTGTACAACTCATCAAAGAAAACTACCTAATATAAAAATCATATATATGGTAAGAATTGTCCTCTTTTGTAGTCTGCACAAGATCCATAAAAGATTGTATTTTTATTACTATTTAAACAAGTGATTAAACTTAGTCTGCGCAGTGAGCAAAAGTTCACATGCATTCTTTTATACTGCTGGGTTTTGTTGTGCATCATTTAAAACATTTTGTATGTTTCTTCTTATCTGTGTATACAGTATGTTCTTGAACAATGGTCATTTGTCAGGAGAACTGTGAGAAATAAACTATGTGGATACTATCTGTTTATATTTTTTAAAAAAGAAAATTTAACAAAAAATACAACCTATTTAATCATAGGTTTGTTAATGATGAAATTTCAGCTGTTTTCATACATTAGTCTGATATTACCTAGCCCATGTTTTACAGAATACTAGAATCTGAGAACAAATGATCCCATGATCTCATGAGTAGAGGAAATGCCACATGCTAAATCACCATCTTGGAACCCTGAGTAGTGTCTCGGTAAGAGAAAAATCTGTAATACTTCAGCAAGTAATAGTATGAGTAGAGAAGAAAGCTTTATCTGACATAGTTATTAACATTCACTCAAAAGAGTTGACTCTTCCACCAATTGGTGAAGCGTCATCAGTGCTGCTGGAAGCATTTGGCTTCGCAGAAGGACCTATGAGACCAAAGGACTCCATGCCATGCCTGGGTTGCCTTGCTCTAGCTTTTATCTACTTTCAGCAAGCAGTCTGGATATTGCTCTCAAAGCTGTGCTCCAAAGTTGCACCTTGATAGAACTTTCCCTTTATCCTGTATCACACAGGAATATAACACGAGCTTAGTACAACACAGAGCTTCCGTTTTAGAGAAAGGAAGACATGGATATGAATCCCATGAAAATTGATTTTTTCTCACATTCTCACTAATTTTGCACCTATATTTTGGCATTTATGAAGATCTGAATTTTATTTTTATTATAACAGCAGAATCATTACTAATAATTTTTATTATAATAGCAGAATCAGTTATTAATTATTAAGTGATTATTACCTTTTAGGAACTATACTAAATGCTTTTGCCTTATAATATCTCATCTAAATTTCCTAAATTTCAGAGATTTTGAAGGAAGTACATAAGCCTATGAGTGATCCTTTGGAAAGGCACTGACTCTCCTCAGAGTCATAGAGAACACTAAAATATACGAAAAGATCTAAAGAAATAAAAAGTAGTGAATAGATTAGACTAAACCTGGGAAAGAAGGTGCAGATTTGAATAACAGGGAATTAATGTACAATTGGAATCAGAAAAGCATAGGTTATGAGAGTACCTTGTTTGAGTGCCAATCTCAATCATCATGGTAACTGCATACTCTGGATACTGTGTGTGTGTGTGTGTGTGTGTGTGTGTGTGTGTGTGCCTGCTATTTAAGATATTTATAAAATATGTCATGTTAGATTATCAAAGACATTAGTCTTATAGTCTATATTAAAGTGTGTAACTCATTAGTTTATTTAGACATATGATTTTACATTTCAAGGTGTAATGGAATTTGGTCAGGTTTCTAGATAGTATTAAAATATGAGGGAGACGGGGCAAGATGGCAACGGCATAGGTGAACTTGTGAGATTCTCTGAACGGACCAAGACTGCAAACTGCTGAATAGACAGACTGTAAAACAGAGGGAAAAGTGAACAAAACCAGAAGACCCTCATAAGGAAGAACAGGTCATTGCAGAAGAGAAATAAAAGCAACCCCACCTTCCCTCAAAAACAGAATTGAAGAGGGGGAGGGAAAGGGGTAAAGGGAGAAAAATCTACAGAAATGAAGAAAAACCAAAAGAAGAGTATGGGTCTCTCCCAGACGCCTGGGAGAGCAGACACTGAGAAAATTGACTTTGGAATACAAACAATGAAAAGTCCCCAGAATGAAGGGTCTCAAAATGCAAATGCAGATATCAAAACAATAATGGAGAGATTAAAAAGAATTGAGGAGACACAAGAAGAAACTAGGAAGGAGCTGATATCTGAGATAACAGTAATAAAGAATACTGTGAATGAAATAAATAACAAATTGATAAGCATGGAAAGCAGAATTACCCAAGCAGAAGAAAGAATCTCAGAGCTTGAGGACCAAAATATAGAAATAACCCAAACTCTTAAAAACACAGAAAATAAGCTAAAAAAGACAGAACAAAACCTTCAAGAGATGAGTGACTACCTCAAGAGGCCTAACCTAAGAATAATCGGACTCCCTGAGGTAGAAAGAGAGACAGAGACCACACTGGAACAAACTTTCCATGAGATCATTCAAGAAAATTTCCCTTATCTAATCAGTGATACAAAAATTCAAACACAAGAGATTCAGAGAACCCCCGCAAGACAACAAATGAGAAGACCAACTCCTAGACACATAATAATTCGCCTAAATAAAGTAGGCACAAAAGAAAAAATCCTAAAGGCAGCAAGAGAAAAAGGCCAGATCACCCACCATGGAAGACCAATCAGAATAGCAGCAGATTTATCTGCAGAAACCCTGCAGGCTAGGAGAGGTTGGAGCCCTATCTTCAAAGTCC
>NW_007231772.1:0-40932 GCF_000164805.1 Carlito syrichta | reverse complement strand
TTGCATTTCTTTACACCAATAATAAACAAACAGAAACCCAAATAAAAAACACAATTCCATTCACAATAGCCACAAAAAAAGTGAAATATCTTGGCATCTTCCTATCCAGAGACGTGAAAGACCTTTACAATGAAAACGACAAAACTCTACTCAAAGCAATCAAAGATGACACAAACAAGTGGAAAAATATCCCATGGTCATGGATTGGAAGAATCAACATTGTGAAGATGTCCATCTTACCTAAGGCAATCTACAGATTCAATGCAATACTTGTCAAATTACCAGCAGCATTTTTCTCAGACCTAGAAAAAACAACATAGGAATTCATATGGAAACACAAGCGACCAAGAATAGCCAGAACAATCCTCAGCAAAAAAAACCCAAAAGCAGGTGGTATCACATTGCCAGACTTCAAACTTTACTATAAAGCTTCAATCATCAAAACAGTTTGGTATTGGTATGGGAACAGGCACATAGATCAATGGAATAGAATTAAGATTCCAGAAGCAAAACCTCAATTTCTCAACCAACTTATCTTCGACAAAGTCTCCACCACCTATCACTGGGGAGAGGAGAACCTATATCAGTAAATGGTGCTGGGAAATCTGGCTGACCACATGCAGAAGATTGAAACAGGACCCCTATCTATCCCCATGCACAAAGGTTAGCTCCAAATGGATCAGAGACCTAAATGTAAAACCTCAAACCATAAGAACCTTAGAAAATGAAGGACACACTCTCATGGAAATTGGAACTGGCATCCAATTCCTGAACAAAACTTGAAACCCACAGGCCATAAGGGATGATAGACAAGGGGGACCTCATTAAACTGACAAGCTTCTGCAAAGCCAAAGAAATCATCAAGAGAGCAGGGAGACAGCCTACAGACTGGGAAAAGTATTTGCCAACTCCAGGTCTGACAAAGGCTTAACATCTTGGGTCTACAAGGAACTCAAACGTGCTGAAAAGAAAAAAACAAACAACCCCATTATAAAATGGGCAAAATATATGAACAGACACTTCACAAAGGAAGACATCCGAGCAGCCAACAGACACATGAAGAAATGCTCAACCTCACTAATCATCAGGGAGATGCAAATCCAAACCACACTGAGATACCACCTAACTCCAGTCAGAATGGCAATTATCAATAACTCAGAAAATAATAGTTGTTGGAGAGGGTGTGGCGAAAAGGGAACACTCCTACACTGTTGGTGGGAGTGTAAACTAGTGCAACTTCTGTGGAAAGCAGTGTGGTGATTCCTAAAAGCTCTAAACATTAACCTCCCATATGACCCTGCAATCTCCCTACTTGGAATATACCCTGAACACAAATCACTCTATAAAAAAGATACCTGCACACGAATGTTTATTGCAGCATTGTTCACAATAGCAAGAACCTGGAACCAACCGTGCTGCTCATCAAAAGAGGACTGGATAAAAAATGTGGTACATATATACAATGGAATACTATGCAGCCATAAAAAAGAACAAAATCATGAATTTCGCAGCAACCTGGATGGAACTAGAGTCTATAATACTCAGTGACCTCTCACAGAAACAAAGATCTGAGTATCACATATTCTCACTCATATAGTGGACCTTGATCATCCAACACACTACCATAAGAAAATGACTGATAGTGGTGGGAAACTATGGGGGGGTATGGGACTAACAGTAGTAAACATCTGTCTGGGGACGGGGAGACACCTCTTATCAATAAGGGGACCTGAAGCATATTTGTATACCTAACCCTTAACTGTACAATATCAAAATAAAAAATATTGTTTAAAAAAAAAGTTTTTTCTGACCATAAAACTATACTCAATCCACTTGAATACTACATTCCTTGCAAAATAAAAAAAAAAAAAACAGCTGTGGAACTGCAGGCACTAAGCTACGTGGTGAAGATGCAGAAAAGAGTAAGAACTCATCTCTTTTACGAAAGAACTGAAGTCCATATATAGTTCTATCCAAAAAAGTCCACAGATTCAAGTGTTATCACCCAGGCGATCACACCAGAACAATGTGTCTCTTGCGTGCCTTGAGGGAACCATGTAGATATTTGTAGGGAGGCTAATCAAATGATAGCAAATATCTAATAACTTGGTTGCATTGAAATTAACAGAGAAGACTTTTTTACATACATGTTGAGGGACTGTTTAGGGACTTATAATTCTTGCTTTTTGGTGTTACTGTTGCTTATTTCATAATGCAATTTCTGGCTGACATCATTTTTTTTTAATGCCAGTACTCGTCTCTTAAAGGTTCTTCTTTTTTTCCTTCCTCTGTTTTTTTCCCCCCTATTTCCCCTGAAGAACTGGAACTTTGCTCTTTGCATCTACTGCCATGTCTCGAAATTATAATTTTCAGTTCTCTCAACCTGCCACTTCCAATAATGAGACGGGGCGGGGGGGGGGAGTTCTATGCCTGCCAGTTGGCTGTATTTTGTATCTTAAGGAAAAACTACATCTGTTTTTTGGATTAAACTCTGCTTATAAAACCATGCCTATTTAGTTGACAGGGAGAAAGAAGTATAATTTACATGTTTTAGTTATTCTTGTTTTAGTAGACTTCAGAGCTTGAACTCACCCTGGGTTTACCCTTGAAAAAGATACTGAGAATTTCAGTCTGACGGTTCTTAGCCAGCTGTGTTCTCTTAGACTGGCAGCATGATGCTTGCCAGAGTTACAATCATTCTTGCCAATCCCTGTTAAGGAGTCAATTCTGTGTGCCCCACACGTGTTCTTCTGATATGAAATTAATTTCAGTAAACACTCATCACAACTGTAAGTTAATTCAGAAAGTATTTTTTAATCACTCGTTCTATGCTGATGCATAACTCAACATGCATAACAAAATAGGAAGAAATTTCCCACATGGCCTGTGGCCTTGAAGAGCTTCCGATTTTGTAGTGGGAGGGAAGGGAAAGGGAAAAGCCTGTAAAAGATTTTGTAGGGGAGTTAGGAAGTCAGATTGGGGATCTGTGATTCAAACAACATGCCAGTATCAACACGGAGTGAGTGAAGGGAGGCAGGAGGTATGTGTGGCTGAGGCTTTCAGGGAAGTCTCATGGTGAAGGGACAAAAATCAGTAAAACATGTGGGTCCCTCTGCCCTAATAAAAATGGTATGAAGAAAAGTGTTTTAATTAGAAAATAATTCCCTGCTGTAAAGACATAGACTACGTGACAGTGACAAAATGACTTTATTACTTCTACTGTTTAGAATTAATGAAGACTTATTCAATTATTTAGCACGTATTTAAAATTTTGCAGAAATTGCTTCTTTGAGTAGAAAAGATAGATAAGTTCCAACCTCAATATAGAAACCAAATAACGTAATGGCTTGCATTTGCATGGTTAATATTTAAAGTGATCTCTCATAAAAATTGCATCCAGAATGCTACCCGCCTCAAAGGTCTAAAGGCATAAATCTTAAATATTTCCATATCTTCGTTTGTTTGTGAGTTTCAGAAGCAAATTAGGAATAGAGAAACAGGAATATACATGAAAAGAGACTCATCTCTAAGTCAGGAAGATGACTCACATAGATCAAAGAAGGTATTTCAAGGGTCCAATAAACTTTCAGTGCTAAAAATCAGCACTTAGAAAATATATTTGGATGTGCTTTCCAAATACTTTTTTTGGGGGCCAGTTTCATTCCAATTTTAAAATTATATAAACAAAGATGGAAAATCCAGAAGAATAAAAATGAGAAAAAAAAAATCAACTATTTAAACAATATATGGAAAGTCAATTGCTTAGTTGTGAGTTGATATTCTTAGGGCCATTTAAGAATTTGAAATCTTATAAAATAAAATGAGTTTCTGTAGGCTACATGCCCTTGTAATTTGGAAAAACTAATGTTGGACTTATATGAATTTTCAAACTTTGATAGAGTACGGCTCAGTTTTCTGTTGTTTTTGTTTATTTTAAGATGAAGTTAAATATTTATTTTTTTAAAGAGTCAATTCAATTTTTTGAGTTTATCAAATTAATTGTATTAGTTAGTTACTTTGGAAATATGTAGTCACAGACTCAGTGTGGAAAAATTTCTTATTAAAAACAAATAATTTAAGATGGACATTTTCCAACTCTAATATTACCGAAGATTAAATTTCAATTTTTTTCTTGATTGACACTTAATTACATGGGCAGAATTTTATGAAGTTACTTAGCTAAAAATAGATAAAAATGGAAAGGATTTATCATGGAAAAAGTGCCAACAAATAACAAGTTAGGGGGTTTTTATCAACAGATGGCTCTGAAAAATCTAATTTTTTTCCCATCTGTAAATGCTATGATGCAATTAAAAAAAACCTCAAGTGCCTAGCTTATTAATACAATTTTTATTTCTTAGAGACACATTTGCAGATGGGAGATTTTCTGGATTAGTAATTCATTATTTTGATATGAATATTAAGATAATATCTTTTTTTAAAAAAGATAACTTGTTTAAGTAACTCTTAAAAATTTGATCTGGGAAAAGTGTTCTTGATAAATTTTGTATTGCGGTACTATACATGAGATATTAGAGTCTGCATTTTTGAATATGTTTAGAATATTATTTCTATGAATGCACATAGCATTGTTACATTACATAATCTTTAAAATGTATTCGTGTTTCACATTAAAAAACAAAACAAATGTTCATATTTCTGTTTATTGAATATGTATCCTAGAAATATGTTGTAGACTCCTTTTATCTTGAAGTTCATCATTTTAAGTAACTTGTTGAAAATAATTTTATGTCTGAAAATTTTTCTCCAGTGTGTATGGATTTGGAAGTGGAATGCCAGGTCTTGGAACTTTAAAATTAGAAGCACCATATGTCGCTTGCTGGTCTTTCATTGTACACCAGAGATATCAAGTTGAATGTGGTTTTCCCTGAACTCAAATATCCAAAATCCCAGAAGGAAGACTACTAAGCAAATAATTAATTAAAATGTTTTAAGTATGGAGAGAAATGTACAGTTTTCCCCCCAAGAAAAACTTTAAAGGTGAATGTTTGAGGATTAGATCATTAGTTTCATTGAAGAGTTCAGGAAGGGAAAGTCATTAAAATACTAGGGAAATTCAATGGAAACAAGCCACTATGATTCTAAATAAACATTAAGGTTCTTAATTAAAATGTAAAAGAGTTTTATGCTCACTGTGTTTGACTGCTTAAACAACATTATAGTCAATTCAGTGTGCCATATTTATAAGGGACACTGAAAACCTGCACCATATAGGGATGGGAAGCTCAACTGTCAAGATCATAGAACTACTTTAGATAAGAAAGGTTTGCAGAAACCGAGTCAACAAAATTTGAGATATGACATTCTCATCAGGTATCCAAATAAGGATTAGTGAAGGAAAAAGGTGTTTCCATAAAGAGAAACAAATTTAGAAATATATATGAATTATTGGTAATTATTATTATTATTGCTATTATTATTTCAGAGTCTCACTCTACCGTCCAGGCTGGAGTGCAGTGACATGATCAGGGCTCACAACAGCCTTGACCTCCTGGGCTCCGGCAATCCTCTCACCTCAGCCTCCTGAATAGCTGGGATTACAGGAATACATCGCCACGTCCAATTTTTTTTTTTTTTTTGGTAGAGGCAAGGTCTCACTATGTTGCCCAGGCTGGTAGAACTCCTGGGTTCAAGCAATCCTCCCATCTCAGCCCCCCAAAATGTTAGGACTGTAAGTGTGAACCACTGTGCGAGACTGAATTATGTATATTTTAGAAAATAGAAAATGAAGCATAGAAATATTAAACAAGACCAGCGCCGCATGTCCAGCAAGAGCCCTGGGGATTAAAAAGGCAAGTTCACTTCCAAGACTTTGTCCTCAACAGCCCACAACTTAAGAATAATTTCACCAAGGTAACCCTAATGGTAAGGGGGCTTTGAAGGTACTATGAAGAGGTTTCTCAGAAGGATACTTTCTGTTCCCAAAGAAAAACAAACTCTCTGAATTTCTGTGTTTTATTTTAAAATTTAGTAAAATCTGGCAGTTTTCTTTTGCCCAACTCTGGCACGTCTGCCTGTCTCCTTTTCTTTCTCTAATAAACTTTGTTTTGAGACTTTAAATAAATAAACAAATAAAATTTAGTAAACCTTTATATGTGCTGAAATATATCCATATTTATTTTAACATTAAAAACTTGGAATTTTTTAGGAGAAAAATTATTCCCCAATGTTCCTCATTTAATTGAAGACAGTGGAGATGTCATGTTCAGATTCATCATTAGTGTGAGACTGCAGACTCTCTTCTGTCTGCTCACAGTGCTTTTCTGATATTCATTGTGCCTATTTTTTGTAGATCCTACAAGAATGAAGTTACTATTGCTAATGATCAGAGGTGAGGACATTTGTAGTCCATAAATGGAGATGCTATCAGGCAAACCCTTATGGGTCAACATTCTCCTTGGATTTCTGTGGTCCATGTTTTTAGACTACATAAGAATGGACAGACTTCTCATTTAGGACAGGGAAACCCATTTTTTTCCTGCACCCTGCTTCCAGTTAGAGGTTCAGCCAGGCTCTCAACTTCTCTCTCTCTCTCCTCTATCTCTGACACTCTCCTATGGACTTCCAGCAAATATGAACATTTCGTTTTAAGAAGATGTAAATATAAGATTTTATTGTAAAACCTATTGACAAGGGCATCTGTTCATAAAATATCCCACTTCTCATTCTGCATGCTGTTCGCTTATTAAGAAATGCTTAGGAGAGGGACATTCCTTATAATGCCATTATACACCAAAATACCCTCACTAACTTCTAACATACTTTTTAAATAACATACTTTTTAAAAACCTCTTGTATGTGCATACGCCCAAAGCAGGTTTCTTGCACCAACAGTTAACCAAACTGTGAATACAAAGGAAAAGTTTTTAAAAGAAATTTAAAAGCACTGCTCCTGTGAACACATGAAGGATACAGCAGCAAAACAACCTGGTTGCTGATTAGGAGGAAGCTGTAATGGTCTGGATAAAAGATCAAACCGTTCACTGCATTCCCTTAAGCCAAAGTCTGAAGCAGAGCAAGGCCCTCATTGCTCTTCAAGGGGAGAGGCAGGGAAACCACAGAAGAAAAGTGATGCTGGCAGAGGTGGATTCAGGAAATGCAAAAAAAGCCAACCATCTCCAGCACGTAACAATGCAAGGTGAAGTCGCAAGTGCTGATGAAGAAGCTGCAGCAAGTTATTTGGAAGATCTAGCTGAGATCATTGAAGAAGGTGACTACATCCACAACAGATTTTCAATGTCGAAGCAGCAGCCTTCTCCTATAAAAAGATGCCATCGGTGACTTTCTTTTTCTTTTTTCTTTTTTTTTGAGTTGGAGTCTCACTCTGTCACCCAGACTGGAGTGCAGTGGCCACCCGGCCACCGCAGCCTCAACCTGCTGGGCTCCGGTGATCCTTCCGCCTCAGCCTTCCGAGCAGCCGGAATTACAGGCGCGCACTACCACGCCCGGCTGATTTTTTGATTTACTGTAGAGATGAGGTCTCACTGCCCAGGCGGGTCTCGAACCCGCGGGCTCAGGCAATCCACTCACCTCAGCCTCCCAAAGGCGCGGGATGACAGGCTGAGCCACCGAGCCCAGCTGATGCCATCAGTGACTTTCATAGCTAGAGAGGAGAAGTCAGTGCTTGGCTTCAAAGCTTCAGAGGACACCTGATGACTCTCTCGTTAGGGGATAATGCATCTCGTGACAGTAAGTTGAAGCTACTGGTGACTTAGCATTCAAAAAATCCTAGGGCCCTTAAAAATTATGCTGAATTTACTTTGCCTGTGTTCTATGAATACAATATCAATCTGGATGACAGCTGTTTACAGCAGGCTTTATTTAACATTTTATACCCACTATTGAGACGTACTGAACATTTCGTTTTTAAGAAGATGTAAATATAATAGTGTTTGGGAAAATAAAGTATTTCTTTTGAAACATTACTGTTCATTGCAAATCCACCTGGTTGCTAAACAGCTCTAATGGAGATATGCAAGGAGATGAACGTGCTTTCATGCCTGCCAATATAACATCTATTCAGCAGCCCATGGATCAAGCAGTCATTTCAAGTCTGATTATTTAAGAGATATATTTTGTCAGACTATTGATGCCATCGATAGTGATTCCTCTGGATCTGAGGAAAGTAAGTTGAAAACTTCTGGAAACAATTCACCATTTTTGATGCCATTAAGAACATTTGTGATTCATGAGAAGAGGTCAACTATTAACATTAACGGGTTTGGAAGAAGTGGATTCCAACTCTCATGAACAACTTTGAGGGGTTCAAGACTTATTTGAAGGAAGTAACCAATAGAAATAGACAACAAGAACTCGAAGTGGAGCTTGAAGATGTGGGTAACTTGCTGCAACCTCAGGATGAAACTTTCACCGTTGAGGAGCTGTTTCTTATGAATGAACAAAAAGAGTAGTCTTTGCAGCAAACTACTTTCTTAAAGCAGGAGCAGGGGATGAGAATTGACTCCAATTTTGAAAGAAGTTCTACAGTGGATAAATGGCATTGTGTGTCATTTTTTTTTAAAATAAAAGGACAGTCAATTGATATAATAAAGCTCATTGTTATTTGATTTTTAAACACTGTCACAGCCTTCTCAGCACTCAGCAACCACCATCCTAATCAGCCAATAGCTATCAACATCAAGAAAAGACCCTCTAATAGCAAAAAGGTGACCATTAGCATTTTTTGGCAGTATTTTTAATTAAGGTATCTATACTGTTTTTGTTTTTTTTTTTGTTTTTTTTGAGTTGGAGTCTCACTCTGTCGCCCAGACTGGAGTGCAGGGGCCGCTCCCGGCCACCGCAGCCTCAACCTGCTGGATTCCGGTGATCCTTCCGCCTCAGCCTTCCCAGTAGCCGGAATTACAGGCGCGTGCTACCACACCTGGCTGATTTTTTGATTTATTGTAGAGATGAAGTCTCGCTGCCCAGGCGAGTCTCGAACCCGCGGGCTCAGGCCATCCACTCACCTCAGCCTCCCAAAGGCATGGGATTACAGGCTGAGTCACTGACCCCGGCATCTATATTGTTTTTAAAGACATAATACTACTGTACACCTAATAGAATACAGTATGATATAAACATTAGTGTTATAGGCATTGGGAAGCAAAAAAAAGAAAATGCGTGACTCACTTTATTATGGTGATCTGGAACCAAACCCACAATATCTCCATGGTATGCCTGTATGTATGTATGTGGGATACTATAGGAAAATATTCTATTAATATACACAAATTTCAAGTTATTTAATGTTTTGTTTTACCCTTGACATAAATTACAGTGCAAGACAGTATGCAATATGTAACATGAGAAATTTTGTTGAATATTAGCCTTTTGAGCTTTGATCATGTCTGCAATCTTGCATTCTCAGACTCTGATTTGAGTATTGACGTATGTAATTTAGAAGCTGTACAGTGTTTTAGAGACCTAAAACTAAAAACAAAAAAATTTAAATTATAAGAGCTATCAATTCTGGTGCTTTCCAAATGACTTGGAGAAAAATATACCCTGTAATATATTACTAGGTACATTAGAAATATTTTATGACTTTTTTGAAATTTTTTTGACAAGAGAAACTTTGAAAACAAAATTGTCAAATAAATAGCCCACTGTTTCTAGACAATTTTTGTATTTTGTACAATAATAAAATTCAACTAAGTGCCATATTTTTATAAATTTTATAGAACATATGAAATGAATACTTTCTTTAAAAGTATTGAATAGTATTTCACTTGTAAATATCATTTTAACAGAAAATTATCATAAATTTATAAAGTTTACAAGTAAACATAATCAAGTTTACTGTTCTAATATTTCAGTACTGTTCCATTTTAAGGGCCACTAAACGAAGGGAATAATTTGATGTATTCTGGTAAGTGCAGAATTGCAACTGTAAAGTTGTAACATTTGCAGTATTGATTGGAATTCCATAACGACATTTTATTGAGGCTAAAGTTTTAAGAAATTAAAAGCACTGTATAGGGGTATGATTCTCTTTTCTCAGCTACAGAGAGCTGACAGTTTTAAGAGACACAAAGAGTAAAAGTAGACATGTTGTAATTGAGGAGCCTGAGCCGGGCTCGGTGGCTCAGCCTGTAATTCCACGCCTTTGGGAGGCCGAGGTGAGTGGATTGACTGAGCCCGCGGGCTCGAGACCCGCCTGGGCAGCGAGACCTCATCTCTACAATAAATCAAAAAACCAGCCAGGCGTGGTAGCGCAGGCCTGTAATTCTGGCTACTGGGAAGGCTGAGGCGGAAGGATCGCTGGAGCCCAGCAGGTCAAGGCTGCGGTGGCTGGGAGCGGCCACTGCCCTCCAGTCTGGGCAACAGAGTGAGACTCCGACAAAAAAAAAAGAAAAAAAAAAAGAATTGAGTAGTCTGGAGGATATATACTTAACTTTCAGGCTTATGGTAATAGTGTTTGGGAAAGAACCCCCCCTCACTTCAATACACACACACACACACACACACACACACACGAGGGTTGCGATGTGTGCATCCCAATCTCTGATCAGTGGAACAAGGTAGTTATCGATATTTTAGGTTTCAAGTCTTTTATTGTTTTTTGTGTGTGTTTTATTAGTTTTTCGCTCCTATATATCTTTCTTACTTTACTGAGACAACTTAAAAAGGGTTTGTGATTTCCCGTGGATTTATTTATAATGTCCCGCCATCATTTACTAATTACAGGCATGAAAAACTAGAAAACAAAGAAATCAGCATAAATTTTTAACACAATATTTGCCTACCATCGTATGAAACAAAAGTAGTATTATTTATGAACGATCTTTTTCATAAAAGTGATATGGTAAATGTGAAGTCATAAGAGAACATAAATAGGACAAGTTCTATCCAATAAATGAATAAATGTTTTACAATTCTAGAGTTGCTTGTGTGTTCACTTAAAAGATTCACAAAGTAAAGAGGTAGCAAATATAAAAAAATTCCAGGAATAATAATTGTTAACCAATTTATTATAAATCTATCATGATTTTTAAATAGTGCTGCTTCAAGAATTGCAAAAAAATTAAATAGAGAATATTTTTTAAAGAGGTAAACAAGCTTCTACAAAGAAGTAGAGATCATTTGGTTAATTGCAGTGGTATAATTGTTCACTTTCAGAAACAAATAGCTTTAGAAACAATTCCAAAACAGAGTAAATTGTGAAGAAAGTGGAATATATGCAATTTATGACCGATCTTTGTTCCTTTTGTGTTTCTTATTTGGGTAATGCTTTAACTATAATAAGACTTTATATTTTCTACTCTGAACAAAACAACAGAAACATCATGCAAATAAATGACAACTGACACCCAGACACATGACATTCATTTAATAAATATTATTTAGACTCCTCTAGACAACAGACACTATTCTGGGCCTCGGGAAGCCGACTGGCAACATGCCTGCATTTGGATATTTATATTCCAGAAATATTTGACTGATCTAAACAAAGAATAAATTTCTAGCAGTAATGATGGCCATGAACACAAAGCAGAGAAAGAGCGTAGAGACTAACTTGAATGAGAGGTGGTCAGGAAGGCTTTCAGGCAGTTTTACATGACACCTAACCTTCCTTCATACCTCAGGGAAGAAGAGGTTCGAATCCTGGCAGAGGAGAAAGTGGGCACCCTAAGATATAGCGCAGCTGTCCCTCAGATTTAAGATTATGACTATGTGTTAACGAGGTGCCCCTGCTCCCAGATTCTTCTATTTTTAGCCGAAGTCATAGAACGGACTCTTCCAGTGAAACTGCAGATCTTTAAATGTTGGCAGCCACGTTAAGCCCAGAAGCAGAGCTGCCCGCTCACTCCATTCAGGGCAAACTGACTCCATTCTTTAACCAAATCCCTCAAGCCACTGAAGTGAGCAACCTCTACCACAGATCATCATTACAGATTTATGACCATATAAAGAATTCATTTTCTTCATTAAAGAAATGAGAATTTTTAAAACCCCACGAGTCCGGTGAATATTTGCCCCCCAAATCCACCAGTGTGTCATTTTCAGTCTGGATTATTAAATTTTTTTTCTCCTGCCATTCTTATAGGGTCCATTTTTCTTCATTGAAGAAATGGGACTTTTAAAATTCCAGACGTCCAGTGGCTATTTGCTGCCAGGTGATGATTTTACTCCATAGATCTTGCAGGTTTGCTTGCTATGATACATGGTAAATATGTTGTCTGAACTGTAGTTGTGGGATAACCACAGGTTGGGAGTCCCCAAAACAATTAAATCACCTCTCATATTTTTACTGACTACAGGGAGCTCATTACATCTAATTTTACAGAAAGAATATAAATAGATATGAACTTCAAATATCATTTTCATCTTTCCCAATTATATTCTGGAATCTTAAAAATGTGCATACATAGCCAGTTCAGCCCTTGACATTCGCTTTCTAACGGTGCTGTACCCCAAAGTCTGAATTAATTTTTCGACTTGTTTCACTGGTTTGGCAGCAGCAGTAAAAGCAAAAACGTTAACAGCAATTAAAATAAACTCTAAAGCTTTTCCAAATTAAATCTTACAAGCATACATGAAATAGAATTTTAGTTCCATGAATGTCCAAAGGCAAATACAAGTTATGTTTTGTCATTCAATAAGACATAATTAACGAATTACTTTAATTGCAGGAACATTTCAAAATATTCTGTAGATCTAAATCAGCATTCCTGATTCCCATTTGTGTTTATTATTGCTGCATACATACAAAATAGGCATATTATGATAAATTAGGATAGAAGGTTACTTTGCTCTGTGCTGCCTGCATTTATTTTGTCGCATTGAGCACATATTTTCCGAGAGAAGAATGCTGCCATTATAATTCAACATAACATTGACTTTCAGCAGCTGAGAAGTTCTTTCAATAATAACAGATGCCCTAAGGGAGGCTCTGATATTTGTAAAAGGCAACATGTCCTAACATATTCACAGTTAAATCAATAATTTTCTGGTATTCACCCTTTCACGTGTTTCTTCTCTCCTCAGCATGACAATCTTTCCCAATATAACTATCTGTAAACAACAAGGGAACACATATGTCATACAACGGTGAAGGCAACTCTTATTTGACAATGCATCTTCTCTCTGTCAAACTCACGTGTAATTGGACTTTTTAATAAATAAATGCTTTCTTTTTTAAAAAATGAAAGGCATTAGAAAACTCTCCAAAAAAATAATTATATTTTCAAAATCTCATTGACTTTTCAAATACTTTAATAATTTGATAACTTATTACTAATATTAATGATGTCAAAAATATGTATTCATATTTTAAAATTTTTCCCTTTTAGTCTTTTCACCACTATGGAAAACAAATAAGTATTGTTATACTGAATTTAATAATTGCATAAACTAATTTAGTGAAAAATAGCATTGATTTTTGCTGTTTTTGAATATTATTGTGTATTAACTGTATTTGTATTTCAAAAAGTTGTGATTTCGAATACAGATAAGATATATTTTACCTGCGATCACTGATAGTATATTGCTAATTTTTTTCTAGTAATTAAAAATATACATTATCAAAATTCAAAGTTTGTTTTTTGTTATACAGCAAATAGATTGCTAAATTACTTATAAGGTATGTATTAGTCTTCTCTGTGTATAGTGATATTATTATCATGAATATATAAGCTAAATTAAGGTTTTAAGGGTTTTAGTCTGATTCATTTTTGTATTGCAATAGGCAGGGCATAAATAGTAATTGATTGCTTAAAATTTTGTTTAAAAAAGTCATCCATATCATAATTGATTTTAACTTTGCCAATAAATCATAATTAAGAATTCCTTTAAAGATTCATTATAAAAACAAAAGAAAGCAAAGTTGTGTTTACAACATGAAAAATCAACTGTGTTTAAATACAGTACATTATCATGCTCACAAATGTAAGTGACAGCATATCATAAATCCATAATGATACAAAATACTGGACATTTGAATACAGTTTAGAGTACTAAGCTTATTCTAGTAAATCAAACATTCAAAGGTAAATAATTCAAATATGGCATTTGATGTAATGCAGCAGTTAGAGATGGATATTTTTAATCCAGACTTTCCTCTTAAAGAAATTTGAAAATTGGAAGATTCGTGGCCCAATTTCTAATTCAGTTGAGTCTCATTTTCAGTCTTTCTATAATTCTATATGTGTTTCTCTGGGCAACACTGTTGGAAATAACTATATTCAATTCCATTCTCGTATAAAAGGACAATTGTTTTCCAGAAGAGCAATACTGAAATGAATCACCTATAAGTGAGAATTTTACCCAAACTAGTAAAACTAGCTTACAGAGATTATTTCTCGAACTCCTTCTGGAGTAAGGGAGAAATTAAACATGTCAACAGGTTCAAAACACACACCAAAAATTGTGAATAAACAAAATCATCTTGACATTAAGGAGAACCCAGAGAGATTACAATATTTTCCTCAAAGCACTTAGCCACCAAATTACAGACAGGAATGGAGGATTGGGCAATAATTATACAAATATAAGAATTAGATTCCTGAAATACTTTCTCAGTTTGTCCCACTTATAATAAAGTGATCACGAACATATAGGAGGAAAAACAATTCTGAAAATTGTAATTTTCATCTAAATGCCAGGACAGTGTTTAAACAATTCAGTAAAGGTTGTTGGTGTTTGTGCACGTGGGGATGACTCTAATGTTGAATGTGAGTTTGTGTCTCTGAATGTGCTTAATATTAGAAGACCAAAACTTCTTTCAAACCACTCAATGAGTTTATAAACTATAGTCCATTCTAAATAAAACACTTTTGTAATGTGAGTTCATCACTTTTTCTATTGAAAAAGGAACTCTACGATGGCTCATTTTGCCCAGAAAGAGCCATTGTTCCATGGGCTGGTGGTCTTTGAGCATAGATAATTGATCATAAATCTTTAGGCAGTCCATCTGGTTTTCCATATGACTCTAGAAAAGCACCATATGGCCCCCGGCACTCACAGGGCTCTTCACCACTCACAGGTTAGAGATGAAAAATCTGTCACTGTCGTCAGAAGCAAGCTGCTCTCCAAGTAGTGGAAAATAAATGATCTCCCCATGTGAAGTGAAGAGGAACACTTTCTCCGGTAAGCTGATGGCTATTGACACAAATCTCATCCTTTTTTTGATAGCCCTTATGTAATTTAGGGACCCAAACAATTCAATGGGGTTGCATTGTAATATCCTTGGAGAAAAACCCTGTGCTGTGGCTTGGCTCAGGCCTAGCTTAACTGGAGCCATTGTTTGGGATCGACCACGTTTCCTTGCCTTGCCTTTTTCTTCATACTGGAATCATTTTGTTAGATTTTGTCCACCTGGTTAAAAATAACAGCTACCAGATAGCTTTACTCTCAGACCTCTATATTTCTCCACTAAAGCAAGACCTAATCCCTTCACCTAGCTTTAGTTCAGTCATTCCTGTTGCAGAATGGTTATCTGTGCAGCCTTAGGCAGATGGCCAAAAGATCAGCCCTCAATCTCACGGGCCGTTAAGATGGAGGATAGAAGCCGGGTGCAGTGTGTGTAATCCCAGTACATCGGGAGGCCCAGTTGGGAGGATTGCCTGAGCCCTGGAGTTTGTGACTTGCCTGGGAAGTGGCGTGAGACCTCGTCTCTGCAAAAATTCAAATAATTAGCAGATGTGATGGTATGTGCTGATAGTCACAACTATTCGGGAGACTGAGGTGAGAGGGTCACCTGAGCTCAGGAAGATCCAAGCCGTGGTGAGATCTGATCAAGCCGTTACACTACAGCCTGGGTGACAGAGACCTCAAGTCAAAAGCTCAAGAAATAAATAAATAAACGAACAAATGATAAAATTTAAAAGATGGAGGTCGAGGCTGCGGTGGCCAGGAGTGGCCACGGCACTCCAGTCTGGGCGACCGAGTGAGACTCCAACTCAAAAACAAAAACAAAAACAAACAAACAAAAAAGATGGAGGACAGAGTTTATCAAAATATGTAAGTTGATGGTTCTAGAATAAAAATTCATTTACAAAAAAGTTTATTGTGATGACCATTTGCCATGTGCACAATCACTTAACTATACTAGCTGGGAATTATGGGCAATGCCAGCAAATAGGATAAGACAATCGAATTACTTTTAATATGTGGTTTAAACTTGGCCACCTTGAGACCAAGGCAAAAGGAGCCGTGTCCTAGGAGGAGGCTGTGTCGCGCCAGCAAGGCGTGACCACCGAGCTCACAAGTTCCTCTTCTGAACCGTGTCCCAGGTACCCGAGACCTCAGGAGCCCTTGTCCAAAGGACCCGAACCATGTTATCAGTCCCTGTGTGGGCCTCTCTTTTGAGTGTGTCTTTCTTAGGGCCTACCACAATGATGTGTATGCACTTCCAGGACCGAGGGATGGTCACGAGGGAGCTCTTTCCACAGACTGTTGGGATGGCCCCTGAAAGTAAGGGCTACATGTGTGAACGTAAGGTCCCTTCGAACGCAAGGCCAGTGGTGAGAATGGAATGGGAGCGAGGTGTGGGCTGGAGACCTGGCTCTTTCCGACCAGGACATTGAAACTCAGACGTTCATGGAGCTTGAGAGCTCCCCAGCCATGACTAGTCTCCGGGATGCTGTGGTGGCATTTATGGCAAAGTGCATAACTAATTTTATTCGATCATTTTTTAGTTCGGTTTAGGGTTGTTGAATAATGTAAAAACATCCACTTTTACTCAAAATTTAGGCTATATAAGGACAATATTCTTAATATGAATTAACAGCTCATTTATATTCTTGTACCCATCTATGTTAGATAAAAGTGATCACTTGCCTGAGAAACAGATGAACAGTTTTAAGTCCTCTATATTTCAAGCATCTTTAGTTACAGCTTCTGAGAACGAAAGAGTTTTAAATAGAAATATATACTTTGCATAGTGCGTTTACGTTTTTCAAAAAATGCTAACCTTTGGGAGAATGACGTTTTTAGATTCTAATAAAACTTATAACAATTAGAGGATCCAAGGATAACTTTGATTAATATCTAGACTTGTAGTGTTTTAGTTTTATTATTTGAGAATCTATGAATGTAGATATCTGTCCATATGTCCATCAAAGGTATGGTTTAAAGATTTACTAAGCACCAGCCATATTATAAACAATATGTGAACATTAGTTCTTGTTTTTAACAAGTACTGAATTATTCTAACTATGATTGTATCAATTTATTGAATAACTATTTAGTATATACTTGCTAACACTAAGATGATAGCTAATTACATATTTCAAGTTATTAATTATCTAGAGAAGTAATATTGTTATACATAAATATACATATCATCACAGTATTATGCAGGTTAAACTTTATAACGTTTATGTGAGGTTGAAAAATAAGATTCTATTAATAAAAGGATTTCGCAGTGAATAAAAAAGGAACAACATCATTTTGATGTTCCTATATAAACCAGTTTGACTTAACTTATTATAAGACAAATGTTAAATGAAGAAACTCCATTACTGATCTATTTTATACTACTCTGACTTACGTAAGTTTTATATTATTTTTTTAAATGGCATGCATCATTGTATATTTTCAAAGTTCACAGGAAAGGAGATGCATATATCAGAGACAAAAATATTTTACCTTGACAGTGACTTCTGAGTCACAAAATATAATAATAAAATTATTATAAAAATTGATCATTGTCTTTCTCTATCAAGCCATAATATGGTTAGAGAGGATGCCTTATCCTTTTACCCTGAAAACAAAGAAACAAAAAATGTACCATAGTAAGGCAATATTTTTTTCTTTATTTCTTTTTTTTTTTTGAGTTGGAGTCTCACTCTGTCACCCAGACTGGAGTGCAGTGGCCGCTTCCGGCCACCGCAGCCTCAACCTGCTGGGCTCCGGCGATCCTTCCGCTTCAACCTTCCAAGTAGCTGGAACCACAGGCACGCGTTACCATGCCCGGCTAATTTTTGATTTATTGTAGAGATGAGGTCTCGCCAGGTATCCAGGCGGGTCTCGAACCCGCGGGCTCAGGCAATCCACTCACCTCAGTCTCCCAAGGCACGGGATTACAGGTTGAGCCACTGAGCCCCGCTTATTTCTTATAAGGTAAAAGAATGATAATAGTCAAGGTTCTTCATGTTGTATATATAGATGTGTATATACATCTACATACATGGATATGACATACATAGATACTACATATAAGATATATCTTACATTTATTTAGGTATACCCATATATAGATGTATCCTACATATATACATATTCTACATTTATTTAGATATATCCCTATATATCCTACATATATACATATCCTACATTTATTTAGATATATCCATATATATATCTTGTATATATACATATCCTACATTTATGTAGATATTTCCACATTTATATCTATCTATCTATATATATATCCTACATTTATTTAGATATATTTACATATCTATATATATCCTACATATATATCCTATTCGTTCTGTTTCTGTTTTGTGTATGTATATAATGTATACATATTCTATGCATGCATGTATCAATCTGACACATATATATCCTACATATATACCCTGCTGATATTGTTTTGGCTTCCTACATAGAGAGCAATGGATTTTGAGGCACTGGCTCGCATGGCTATGGAGACTGAGCAGTCCCATGACCTGTTGTCTGAGCCTGGAGACTCAACGCAATCAGTGGTGTGATGGAGCCCTGAGAGTCAGGAGACCTGAGTGTAAGCCCCAGGCTGAGGGCGGGGAAAGATGAGATGAGCCTTCTCAACTCAAGCAGAGAGGGCCCGGGCAGGGTGACCGCCTTCCACCTTTGTTCTCCTCAGGCCCTCTGTGGACTGGGTGATGCCCCGTTTCTTCTGGGAGGGCAATTGCAGGAGTGAGTCAGATAGCAGTTTACTCCAGGAAACGCCCTTGCAGGCACTCCAAGAAACCATGTGTGATCTGGGTAACTGCAGCTCGTCAGTGACTCAAAAAACTAGCAATCCCATTGACTGACTTTCATAATAATTTTAAATAAAGTTTATTAAATTATTTAATAGCCTATTGAATTAATTGTTTAATTCAATATTCAAATTATTATATGTTTGAAACAACTTTTTTCATGAGACATTAATGTCCAAAAATTAAGCAATAATATATATTGAAGCAAATCATCCAATTGCTGTGCAAGAATATCACAGGAAATATTAATTCCCTATAAAAGCACTCTTCACTTGCAACCAACACTTCCCAAACAAGTTTCAATTATCAAAATTATTTTCAAAACAAAAAAACCCAAGTCAATACAGCATAATGGAAACTGGAATATATAAAAAACATACATTATTTACAAAGGGCTTTCCAAATATGTGTTTCTAAAGCAGTGGAAAGAGTTGTGACATTTTACAAACATTCTTTCTTTTTTTTTTTTTTGAGAAAGTAGGATTTATTGAGGACAAAGAACATCCCACAGTGGGAGGGGACCAAAATGGGTTGCCCCACAAACATTCTTAAAAATAATTTAATACAAGATAATGAGCATTTCCAGACTTATTTATTTCTTCATTGTACGTAAAATAGATAAACCTAAATCTTTATAATGCATATCTATAATCTTATATGGGAGGTTTAAATAAGGGAAAAATTGAGTAAAATGCATGGTTCATGGTAGTGTATCTTAACAGTTAATCAATGCAAAGCAATTCTGAAATATTTTTAAATATTATAAAATTTCAATTTTGAAGTATTATATTGTAATAGTTATCTCTGCCTCATACATTAATTATAATACTTAGTCATAAATAATATACCGATAATTGCAACAATCATGCTAAAGAAAATGATGCCATCAAAATGTGATACTGAACACACTGTAAGATCCAATCAGTGTTAGATTTAATTTTGAAAGTAATACATTTGTTTTAGACATGATTTTTAAATGCAACTTTAAAATCTTTATTAGCCATCTATCACGAAAAAACACAGAAGCAAGTAGCACGTGTTCTCACTCATGAGTGGGACCTGAACATGAATCACCAAAGCACAAGGAAGGGATTGCCAATCGTGGGCAGGACACACCAGGGGAGAAGGAGCAGGTAACAGCACAAAGGACACCTGGGCCCAAACCAGGGGAAAAGAGGACCCGTGGGCGGCCCCAGGTTCACCTGTCTTACACGACTTGTGTACCTGATCCTGACTTGTATCCCACATCTTTATAATGCAATAAAGTCAAAAACAAAGCAAAAAGAAAGTAACTCGATGGATAAAATTAGGAAGAAATGTAAAAAAAACAAAAGAAAATAAGAAAGGCACACCCCCTTGGGTGAGTCATAATATCATAATGTTTTGGAGCTGGAAAGCACTTGGAAATCATCTCCCCCAGTCCTGGCACTGAAGCTACAGAACTGAGATTTTAAGAATGTTAGAGCAAAAACATGGAACCAACCATGCTGCCCATCAAAAGTGGACTGGATTTTAAAAAAATGGGGCACCTATACATGATGGAGTTTTACGCAGCCATAAAGAAGGACAAAATTATGGACTGCACAGCAACTTGGATGGATTTAGAGTCGATCATACTCAGTGATGTCTCACAGAAACAGAAAACCGAGCACCACAGGTTGTCACTCCTAAGTGGACCCTGGACATTTCTCATAACACTATAAGAAAGGGTCTGGCGGTAGCGCGATGCTTCCAGGGAGGGAAAGAGGAGGACACATGGCATCAGTAAGGAGACCTGATCTCAAACCAGGTGATGCGGGAACCCAAGGGAGGCCCAAACTTTACCTGTACAATGACCACTTGCATATTTAAGCCTGAATTGACCCTCACATCTTTAAAATAATTTTTAAAAAAGGAAAGTTAGAGTCATTGGCACGTTCCAGGCTGTAGACTCAGAAAAGAGAAGGAGCATGTCATAGCCAGCGACGCCACGCTGCAAAAGAGCTTAGGTAGCCAGGCCCACGGGGTGGTCCCAGGACTGCCTCCCCGGGGAACCCACGGTGTGGTGGGATGTGCTATGACACAAAGATGATGCCCTGAATGCAACTTCAGAATTCCAGACGGCCTGGTTGGGCAAATGTGCCATGGTGTCTACCTGTGGGGCAGGCCTGGGTGTCCTGGATTATGTCCCGAATGGCCTCTCCCCGTCCATAGATCCACCGCCGGCCACTGCCACTATTAGCTAACGCTCTACTTCTTTTGTGATCACAGTCTAAGCACTTTGGATCTCGACGTTCACTAGACATGCTGACTTGACAGGTGGCTTAAAGATGGCGTGCTCCACATTGGACAGACCAGCTCCTTTTCTCACCAACATTCTTCAGGCTGTCACATGTCGCCATTATTAGCTCCAGGAGCCAAGTCCAAAACCTGGAAGCCATTCTCTTCTCCTCCCTGTCCCTGTCCAGGTTCTCAACCTTCTGCCCAGGACACCTGGTTCTGATCCAATCCCTTCCTCACTGTCTGCATCACACGCTAGGTCATCCGCATCTGTCAGACAAACAGCTCTCATTTCCTTTCCACTCACCTCATCCTTGCAACGCCATTCTCCATCTTGTAACTAGTGGGGCATTTCTTTTTCATCTTAATTTTAATTTAATTTTTATTTTTTTAGGGACGTGTTATCTTAGGTGAAAAATAATTTGATCACCAGAAATCATTCTTCATAGGGAAACAGGAGACCTTCACCAGGCATTTGCTCGTAGCTGGGATGCCACATCCTTCAGGATAATCTGCCCTGCCCATCCTGTCTGTCCCTGTGTGCTTGTGTAGTGGACTCATCTACTAGTGGCATTTCTAAAGTAGGATTCACTTTACGACAGCGATGGCATTTATGTGACGCTTCTTGTCTGGGCTTCTTTCTGCCTTCTTATCCAGCCCAGCCTCATCTTCTTCTTCTTCCTATCCCAGCTTAACCAGGCAGATTTTTTTTTTCACATTATAAATAAACCAAGTTCTCTTGCTCTTGTGCCTTGTACATTTTCTTTCTCCTCTTCCGCCTCCCTTTACGTGGCTAATTGTTTTTCATGCCCTACCTTGTATTTCAAAGACTATTATTTCAACAAGTTTTTCAGACCATCTCTAGATAAGAGTAGGCATACCCATTGTTCCTGATGGTTTCCCTGTGAACAGGTTTTTCAGTGTCCATCTTCCCTGAAGGTCTGGAAGCTTGAAGGGGGCCGTCACTGTGCAGTTCACGTTCAACACGAAATCTGCAGAACGTGATACTATTTTTGCTATTGTACAAAGTTATTCGCGAGGTGGATCACAAATGTGACTTACAGTAGTTGAACACCATCAAAGTTTAAAATTATTGGTTATCCTGAATTAGGAAGAAAAGTCTTTTTGGTAGCACACATTTAGTGTACGGATTTGATAAAAATTAGGAAGTATCTCTCAAATCATTTTTCACAACCAGTTATGCATATTTCAGTTTGTGGTGACTGTAGGTACATATATGAGACTTTATTACTGCATCTCTCTCCGATATAAGTTGCTTAAAAGTACTTTTTTCCCCTCAAGGTTTTACTTCTACTACTGTTTTTCTTCTTCTCTACATTCAGTTCTTACGACTTCTTTGTTTTCAATAAATTTCCCCAAGAAGACTAAGAATTCACAGTGACATTCATTGACCTTACCCATATTGAGGCAAAGCAGTGCAGAAATGCACATGAATGCAATTAACAGGAACAGCCTGAAGAGAAAAAACCATTTCTCCTTCAACACGTGATGCCTCACTCATAGACCAGCTCTAAATATATCAAGGGGAAATACTTGATAAAGGAATAATGGAAAACTTAATATGCTTTTCCACAATATTTGAATAATGTGGTTATTTCTTTTGTACTTGCTGTGTGAAGAAATCTCAACTATTGGAGAGGAAACAACAAGTTTTGATCTGATGATTCAATATCTTAGTATTTCTATAAAAATTATTTTCGCACAGACTAATATAACATTAGATAAACTATATAATATTTAACAAATGGATTGATTTATCTTTTCTACATTATAGTACCTCCAATAACAAAAATATTTTTAACTTTTTGAAACAGTGTAATGCATAACTTTAAAAGAAACATAAAGCTTACTGACATAAAAGCCTATGTATGAAGTCTACATTTATCATACTTTTTTCTCTTACAAATTTAGTAATGCAGTATATCTGAAGTAGGCCACTGCTTATGTATTTTCTGTTCTAGAAAAATTGGAATATTGACTGCTGGATAAGCATGAACTTGTAAAAATACTAAAATAAGAAATGCATGTTATATGCCTTTGGAAATCCAGACCAGTGCTAAATTTTGCCAAAAATTAGGCTATATACAATTCATCACCCTATATACAATAATATATAAAAATTTCAGTCTTCTGTAAAATGTTTAGAAAAAAAGATTTTAACCTTTTTTAAGGTTAAGACTCTTAATTTTAATTGAGTAGGATCCAATAATGTCTACTGATTTATGAGCTTGTAGTTCTACTAGAAACTAGGTGAAGTAGGCCATTCATACTAAAATGTACAGGGAACTGTCCTTTGGCATGTCATTTTTTTTTAAATTTTGGTCTAGATTGTAAATCCCTGGGAAAATTCCCACCCAGTTTAGAATTCTGGGCTTGTCAAGCCAATACATAGAACTTAAATAAAACAGTGAATGCAGGAGCTTTGTCTCATTCGACAGAATAATTATGCCAAGATGTTAAACACAATGTTCACGATATTTGACTTCTGCCTTTTCCCCACTGGAGATAAGAACTAAAGCAATCATTTACTCTGAACTCCCTAAGTCCTGTACTCTGAACATGTACAATATGATGTCTCGGCTCATTTTAATGTTCAGCTGTGACCCTATTTATCAGACTCCATCATTCTGCCTAGATATCCATATCAACAACTGCAAGTTGAATAATGATGCACAGAAATGCATCCTTACAGGAAATATATGAAGAAAGCAGTAGCAAAGGAAACTTAACATAAAGCTCAGGGATTGATCCCCAAATCTCCCATTTAAACCTTAGTTTGCACATTTCAGTATGTTTACTTGCTGTCTATGAAGATGAAACAAATGATAATATGAAGAACAAACAGTGCTGGATATGCAGGAAAGACTATAGATGGTCAAAATCACTTTTGAAAGTTCTAAAAAATCATCAAAACTCTACATATTTTTTCTCAATATAAATATAGAAAAACAGATGAAATATCCTGGCTTTTTAAGACTGTTTTTTATGACCACATATATGACCATTATATGAAACTAATTTTCCTTGAATAATTTAAGCAAGTTGGAAACTACAGAAGAAACTTTGGGAGCAAGGAAGGGTGAACAATGGAAAACACAAGTAAACATTTACAAAATGGACTCTATGGAATTACTTCTAAGATGATAAAAAACATAGTTGAATAAAAAATAGGCCAATCTTCTTGCCTTTTACTTAATACCAATATTCTATTTGAAGGACAACCTGGGGGAGTGACACGGCTTTGAGTTATTAAAGACAGATCCTTTTTCTTGAGGAAAAAGTGTATTTTGACAGTTTTTAAATGCTGCATGATTCTTACTTATTTTGGGTGTATACACACACACACACACACACACACACACACACCCGCAAAGACTAGTATTGCAACATTTTTCAGAACGAAAAAAATAGATATACATTAATATCAGAAAAGGAGCACTTAATTAAATTAATTATAGCAATTGCAATTATAGCAATATTTATGCAATGGAATTGTGTCATTAAAGGAGATTTATGGCGAAATGAAAATATTCACAATGGAATATTTACGGCATTGGTTATTGTGTTAGTGTGTGTATGTGCATGTTTGTGTGAGTGTATGTGTGTGTTTGCAGGGAGGTAGAAAAAAGGAAACAGAGAAAGATGGAGAGATGGGACGAAAAAGGGACTTGTCTCTGTGACTGAAATGGTTCTCACTCCTATTGTTTGTCTATTTGTATTTTTTATGTTCGTGATGGTTATTCATTACATTTCCCTAAATTGTTTAAAAATAATCTTCTGAATATGTATTAAATTATAGTAGGTTGTCATTAAAATTAACGGATATAAGAACTAGAATGAGATGTTCATGCAACTGTGTGCGTCCTGGGTGTGTCTTTCCAGGGATGCCACAGTTCGAGCTTGTGACCATGTTCCCCGATGTTGAATAACAGCACCTTTGTCGATTGATCAAATGCCAGGATGCTCACGTCCACTCCTTCCAATGAGAAGCCTACATCTCTTTGACTGTTTAGTTGCCATACCAGTTAAAGTAAAAGAAGTATCGTGTAGTCCCCTCATGGTGAAAAATAAAATGAAAACTTACGTGAGCATCTCATGATTTTGGTTGCACTCTTAATCTTTTATATCTGATCTCTTGGTAGCCATCACATAGGTCTCAAACATGTATCTCCCTCTTCATATTTCATACATTATTCTTTTCTTCCTTCCATTTTTTCATCCCCCCTGCATTCATATATTTAACAGATATTTATTGATGTTTACTCTATACTAGGTCACATTCTCGTAGCTAGGGCTACAGATATAATAACCTATGCTCAAGAAGCTTTGTTTTAATTTTTATTCCTGTATTTACATAGTATTTATCATAGCAAACATATACCTCATTTTTATTATAGACAAGTCATTTTTCCAAGTGCTTTACATATTTTAAAGCACTCAACACGTTGGAAGGGAGAAATATCAGCATATAGACAAATAATTGCAATGGAACATGAGATAGACTAAATACTAATGATATTTATAATCTAAATGATGGGAGAAAGTGAAGAGTACTTATTTCCAGTTCTTAAAATGCCTGATGTGTTTTGGGAAAAGTATGGGAATAGATTTTTAAAGGATGGCATATATCAACTGCAGAATAGTAATCTAGATCAGTTTTTTAAATTTATTTTCATTTTTAAAAATTTATTTATTTATTATAAAGATGTAGGTTACAATTCAGGGTTAGGTATACAAGCAATGATCATGCAGGTACCCTTGTTGATGAGGTATGCCCCTCCCTCCCCTGGCAGTTTTCCCCAACTGCTAGTCCCACTCTCCCTTCCCCTGACAGTTTTCACTACTGCCAATTGCTTTCTTATAACACTGTAATTGTTCAAGGTCACCTTATGAGTGAGAACATGTGGGACTCACTTCTTTGTTTTTGCGATAAATCACTGAGTATGATCGACTCCAAATCCTAATAAGACAAACAAGAGAGGCTGGCGAGGATGTGGAGAAAAAGGAACACTACTACACTGCTGGTGGGAATGCAGACTAATACAACCTCTTTGGAAGACAGTGTGGCAATTTCTAGATCAGTTTTTAAACCATGGCAGTAGTGCCATTTTAGAGTGAACAATTGTTGCGACTGTCCTGTGCCTTATAGGCTGTTAGGCAGCGTCCCTGACTTCTATTCAGATACCAACATCACCCCTGCCTCCCGTCTTAACAACCGAAAATGTCTCCAGATATCACAAAATGTCTCAGTGGAAGGGAAATCATCCCTGGTTGAGTATCAGAAATCTATACATACCATGAAAACCCGGGTCAACATAGGAAGACATCCTCAGAAATTCTGTGTACATTGTAAGAATTATATTGGCTTTGATGATAATATGTATTACTATAAAAAAGCAGCATGTACTACAGACGAATAAACATGTACTAAAGACAATACCTGTATTTCTATTTGTCTGACGTATGACGAGGATTGATTAATAATCATGCTTAAAATGTTGGCAGGCAGGACCAGGCCATTATTGATTCGGTCCCAGTAAGTAAGTGAGAAATTTTTTATCCTGGAGACAAATTTTGAAACTGACAAAAACAATCACTTCAAGGCTTTGGACATTTACCAAATGTGTACAATAACTTTAGAAGGTTTAAAAAAAAATTTAACTACTGAACTATGAATAAATGTAGAAGACATTTGTGCTGTTTTAGCTCAGGGCTGTTCTAACCTTGTCTGCTTCCCAGTCAACACAGTATTTGTTTATTTGTCCTTTTGTGACTGATTTATTTAACTTAGCATACTTTCCACGAGGTTTAGCCATGTTGTAGCATATGACAGATTCCTTCCTTTTTAAGAAAAAAAATTATATTCTATTGCATGTATATATTATAATCTGCTTATCCATTCATCTGTCAATAACACTTGGGTTGCACTCACTCCTTGGTTATCTTAGCTAGTGCTGTTATGAGCACAAATGTGCTCATAGCTCTTGAAGATTTTGCTTTCAATTATTTTGGGTGTATAACTTGAATTGTGAGTGTGGAATCACATGACAATTCCCATTTCATTGCTTTGAAAACTTATACTCTTTCTCCTAGCGCTACACTGTCCCACATTCTAACAATGCACAAGGGTTGCAACATCTCTATGTCCTCGCCAAATACTTATTTTCTATTTTTGTCAGTAGCCGTCCTAATAGATGTAGGGTTATATCTCACTACGGTTTGGTTTGCATTTTCTTGATGGTTAGTGATTTTGAGTATCTTTTCATGTGTTTATTGGCCTTTTGTGAATCATTTTGGAAGAAATGTCAATTCAAATCCTTTGTTCATTTTTAAATCAGGTCAGGTCGTTGTTGATGTTTGAATAGCTATTTTTATTTCCCTCTAAAATTGTCTAAGCAACAGAAAGTGGTGGAAATATCTTCGGGATCATACATTAGCCATAAAGAGCTCAATTGCTTTCTAATTTACGAACCGCATATTGACTGTTTTTTCATCAACTATCCATGAAAGAACATCAAAACTAACAATTATTTAGAACAATATCTATTTTCGCAGGACTAACATCTTATACATCGTGTGAGCAAACTAATCATAATATCTTTACAAATAAAAAATTATGGGATAGTAAAGAAATAATTCTTTTAAAATCGACAAACCTTTCCCTTTGTAGATATCTCTGATTTAAATTCTTTGTAAATCTATAATGCTTCAAAAGTCAAGGTAGGGAAATGTATAGATGTACATAATACCCCAAATAACATAAAAATCAGACACGGTATCTCACTTATTCTGTTTAAATGTTGAAATTTTTATTATGCACCTAGCATGATTCATCTTCAAGTGCTCTGTGTCCCTTCCACTCAGCAGGCTGAACTTAGGAGATCTGTATCACAGAACAGCAGAATCACTGAAAAGAACTCACTTCGGAATCCAACCATGACTTTTTGGTCATACTTTCATTGCCTTCCAGTTAATCCAGGCTTGCATAACAACCTGCACAAGGCCCCGTCAACATTTCCAGTAAACTGTGGGAGTTTCTTTTTCTTTGTTTTTCTCTTTGTTTTAAGTATGTTGAACTACTATACTGAGACTAACATTTTTTAGGGTTATTTGAAGGAACGCTTTTTGCAAAATGAATATATTTCCATCACATCAATGTAAATTCAGAGAATATTGTGATTTATCAAGTAGACTTTTTCTTTTTTCTGTCCAAAAATGAATGTGTATGCTTATATGTTATATGATAAATAAAACATATGTGTTATGTGGTATAGTATGTGAATAAAAAATTACTGAAACACAGATGAATTTGAAACCTATTCATTTTTATAATGCTGAAAGTATAATACATTGATTCTTCATGATAAGTGTTTCACAGTTTAATGGAATTTAGTATCATATGAAAATTATTTAACTTTTATTTCTATAATTATTTAGTGTTTATCATAGCAACCATTTACTTAATTTTTATCATATACAAGCCACTTTCCATATTTTAAATCACTCAACACAGTTGGAAGGAAGAAATATCGATATTCCATAAAGGTTGAGGAAGATTAACCTCTTACTGAAAACAAACATTAATATGAGCATACGAATATCACACAACAACTTAATATTCTAAGTAATTCAAATGTGTTTGAACAATTTTGAGTTTTGTATGAAAAAAGTTTTTAAATCACAAAATGTATTCATTCTGGATTTTAGAAACTGGTTTTGTCATAGCTTTCAAATGCCAACATCTGTATTCAATCAAGCCTTGAGGAAGATGTTCAATTATGCCCAAAACATTGATGGTAATATTTTCTTCAAATTCACATCAGCATGGGCTTAATATATTTCATTTCCATTTTAGTTTAGTATGTGCTAGAGAAGTGCTGCCTTCACAAATTCAATTTAATGGAAACACAATTTATTTCTCATTTTTAACCAAAAAATTGCAATGTGCACAAATATGACTACAAAAATATGCGATTTTTCTTTGCTTTTCTTATTCACTATAGGGCTTACTCATAATGACATCTGTTGAACCTTATAAAATTTTTAAAAATAAAAATAAGTATAGTTACAACTATACTTATTTCATGTAATTTTGGGACCCAGATTATAACATTTTCATTTATTTACATGGTAGCAAAATTGGCCCAGTCATTTGAGGAAAACTTATAGGAGGTAGATATTTTAAAGCAGGCAATATCTAGCAATTTGGTGCCAAAGAATGATTGATTTAAATTATCTCACAAGATATGGTCTCATATTTTACTGTATATTTCAAACTCGATACTTCCAGATTCCATTCAAATAGTTATATTAAGCCAAAAACCCATTGCAATGGACTTCATTATCATGACCTATATTATACTATTTTAGAAGAAAGAATAAAGAAAAGCCACAATTTATAGTAAATGCAGATTATGAGTTGTCTAATATTGAATTATGTGATAGAAAATCTTATATAGTATCGTAAGCTGATTTGATAAACCTAAAAGTTAGAATTTCCCTTTAGTTAAGGTTGCTATTATGCAGATAAAGAACTCAACAAACGGTAAAATGAATAATAAAAATGACCTTATTGGAAAGGCATGATCTTGATTTTTAAAATGCATAAACATTTTAGGTCATTGTTTAAATAAATTTTTTTTCCTAGTTATATGTGTATACTTTCAGATGAGCTACATGAAATGTTAAATATTATTCTTTTCATAATAAATACTTATGTTCAATTTGAATCATTCCATGATAAGAATACATCAGCATAGAGTACAATTGGAAAGAATAAAGCATTCGCTTTAGAATTAAAATGAATATTCCATTTAAAATGCCATCATAATAAGCCCAAATGAGAAGTAGGAAGTTGATACCTTAATGATAAATGATAGCAAGGCTTCATCACTTTTAGTTGACCAAGAAATATTGCACAAAAAATATAGAGTTATATAATTTTTAAAAGAGGGCCTTTGCTACTTTGTACCTTACTTTTAGAATCCATAAACACAATAGGCTGGTACTCTGTGCATGTGAGAAGATGGACGTAATTTGAATACTTTTCCAGGAATATCAGAGCAGGGATCTTATCACTGGAGGACAAGTCGGATCTTTTGAACGAATATTATACATCTTACTGAAAGAGAACTGTAAGACTTCTAGGGAACAGTTGGAGGGTGGATTAACAAGAAGAATCAACCACCGGGGCAGGGGAGTGGTTCCTCCAAATTAATTTAGAGCAAGATTAAGTGCAAGAGGAAAGGAGTGTGTTGTATTTTAGTGGCTATGGTTGACTTTGCCACAACAGTGCAACACACTTTAGAAGAGTTCTCCCTCAAATCATGCTTTTCCAGAAACAACCATAAACTCTTCAGCCAGAACCACCACTGTTTGGTTTGGGTGGAGAGTTATTTTACCAGACTTCCATTGTGAAATATCCAGATTTTCCATGGAGGGTGCCAGACTCTGAGAAGGCAAGTGAAGTCGGACACATGATTTTTAGCAACACCAGAAAGAAGGCATTGAGAGAATCAGTTTGAAGTGACTCAAATCAGCAGCTGATCATTTACCCACAGGATGTACTGATCTGAAAATGTGAGTGACTTGGAAAACCTTGGTGTAATTCCTATGGGCTCAGCCTTAATTCTGCTCCTAACTGGGGAAGGTGTGAAGTCCATTGATGAGGAAGAGAATGAAATCTTCCACTTCTCTGCCACTGGGAGGTATAGAATCTATACTGTATCTCTTATCCAAAAATCAAGTGGCTTTGGTCTTAATGAAGAGAAATGTGGATATTGGCCTAACTTAACTGGGCAATGGAATACCAAATAATTGATTTACAATATTTGAGGATCTATCGTGTGTAGCCAGTTAGAAGGACAGAAATTAGAACAGGCTAGTGAAGCACAGGAACACAGATTTGGTGGTAATAAACCTTACTATAATACCCCCAACGGTTAGGATGTTTAGTTTTTGAACTTCCAAAATTTGCAGAGTTGCGTTGTTTCTTAAGGGGGATAATTTTGCTGTCAAATTTTAGATGACTTTTATTCACTCCTAGTCAATTAGAAGTCTAAATGTCTTTGTGATATTAACCCAGCAGTCTTTATAATGACCAAACTGTGGGCGAAAGACAAAAGCCATCGTACAGAAACACAGCTCCTAAGATGAAACTCATCACTCCTCTTTCAGCTCTCATGTTATTAGAGTGACTTTCAAAATCAGACAGTCGTCCTGGTACTTTCTGACATGGAGCCTGCCCTCTTGTCTTCAACCCTTAGTGACTCATGTGCAGGCTGAGAGTAAACGCGCACCTCTCTCTCTCTCTCTTTTTTTTTTTGAGTTGGAGTCTCACTCTGTCGCCCAGACTGGAGTGCAGTGGCCGCTCCCGGCCACCGCAGCCTCGACCCGCTGGGCTCCCGCAATCCTTCCGCCTCAGCCTTCTGAGTAGGTGGAATTACAGGCATGTGCTACCACGCCCGGCTGATTTTTTGATTTATTGTAGAGATGAGGTCTCGCTGCCCAGGCGGGTCTCGAACCCGCGGACTCAGGCCATCCACTCACCTCAGCCTCCCAAAGGCGCGGGATCACAGGCTGAGCCGCCGAGCCCGGCCCACGCACCTCTCTTGAACGCCTCTTCTCATTAAGCCTATCATGCCCTTGAGTACACTGGTCAAGATATTCTGACACTGTCACACCAGACTGTCATCAAGACATGGATGATATTTTGTGGTATCTGTTTCACAGATTATACAACTGGGAGAGCACATAGATAGCCAATGCATGCATTCTAGGTTTTCTGCAAGAGGGTTTACATCAAGAGATATGCACCTTAGACCCCAAACAATGATGTCATTTTTTGACTCTATAGTGGTAGCTCAGATTTTATAAGAAAAAAATCTAATAAAATATGGTTTGCTCCAATTAATTTTAATCTCTTAAATATTATGTTAACTATGTGGTTTCTCAGTGTTTTATGATGTTGCCTAAATAAGAAAAAATTATGTATTTTTCTTTTTTCTAGTTATTATGAAATATAATTTTAAGATGAGATATTTATAACAACTACATATTACAAAAATGAAATAAAGATAATAGAAGTGTACTCATGGTCTGAATTCAATAAGACAATTATTGCTATTGCAATCTAATGCAACTTATTTGGAAATTTACATTAGTAATTTGTGTAATTATAAGAAAAAGCAGTGCTGCACGTTGAAATTATAAGCTTAGTTCCTCCTAGTTTAAAATCCAAGATTAAAAAAGACTTCAAAAGTATCTACATTAAGAGAGAATTACAAAAGATTAACATTGATAAAAATCGCCCAAATAACTCAATCGGTATATTGGTACAGCACAAAACTCTTATTTTATGTGTGTGTGTATGCATGCACAATTTTCTATGTTTAAGAAAATGCCTGAAGGAAATAAACCTTAGACTGTAACAAAGATATAAGTTGGGAACTTCAGTTGTTGCGGTAATACAGAATCTTAATATATTTTCTCTCATATATTTTGGTTAGCATTGAATTTGGCTTACAGACACAGTATCAACCTTATAAGCGTTTTCACTCTGAGCCAAAGGCCATCAAACTAACTCAGGAAATATTCCTACAGTTAGTGAGAGGCAGAACCAGGCTGTAAGCCCAGGCAGCTGGGCTACAGAGATGACACTGTTATCCATAGCACTCTTCTCTGACTGCGCTAAGGTAAACACACATGAAGGAGTCGTCTCTCAAAGTCCCATGGTCCTGGGAAACTAAAGAGCCGTAGGAAAATCAGAAATCAAAGGGAACCTTCCTGGCGATAGAAAGAAAAGAGCAACAAGTAATGCGTGGAGGCGTAACTATTCAAGGAGCCCAGTTGAAGGTAATACCGCAGAGTTTAATGCTAGAGATAAATTTCACATGTTTTATAATTTACCTTTGCACATATCTGCGCCTACATTTTTAAAATGTCACAGCCTACCAAACTCCAAAGTGAAGGTGCGATTTTTAAGCGGAGACTTAGCCCAGGGCATTCACACGTGATACTCAAAAACCCAGCGTACATGGAGAGTGAGAGACTTAATGGTGAAAGGCATTGCATTTGCTGCGTGAGCACGGTCACCCTTGTTCAGTTTACACTCCGCGATCATCCTTCCATCGTTTTCCTTCGCACCACGGAAATGTGTTGCCCATTTCACACATACGAGTTTATCATTCTCGGAAATCTTCACATTCAAAAATGAATCTGATTTTTCTGTTTCTTTGAGTTGTAGACATACGTGTGAATTATAATCCTGTGGTCGATGGTACCAAGCCTTTCCTTCTTTCTTCTCACTTACAACAGCAGCCCTTGCCAATTTGCCCATTTACTACATATGCTGCTTTGGAACAAAAGTGTTAAATAAGTAATTTATTTGAACTGGCAACCACCTGGACATATATGAACTAATGAACTATTTGTGGTCATTTGTCATTGCACAACATTTTATCTTCTTTTTCCCAGTGCTTGTAACATTTACATAAGTTAACTGTATGGTATTTTGTTAAAAAATTTGACCTGTTGTAATTTAGGAATGAAAGATACTCCTCAATAGCTTAGGAATTTGTTCTATTTTTGAAACATCCCCCAAATACACCAGAGTTAACATTTAGACCAAAGAGTCAGAAGGTTCAGTGGAAACCATGGTTTGAGAATGAAAGCTAAACTGGACACAGTATTGATATTTCAGTGGGTGTAATAAAAAGTCTATTTATCCCTTTTGTTCACTTAAAATAATATAATCAGAAAGTTAGATTTGCCATATTTATATTGGGTGCAAAAAACTTAAAATGAACTAAAATCATCTTTACCATGTTAGCCCAACGTAGGGTTCAAAACATAGTTTTCATGTTTTGTTTCTAATCCTAGCTACCTAATTCTTAGTCATTCACAGAGAGATCATTTGGGAATCTCATGCCCTCAAATTCGATTTTAAATTACTGAGAATTGATCATACATTATTTCATTCATTATCAAATATTTGCTAACTCTCTCGTATATGCCAAACACAATAACCGCTAGGGATGCATAGTCTTATAAAATCCAAAATGGAAGGACACATATAAAACAATTAAATACACAGTTAATTAATTGTCAGAAACAGATATAGAGTTCTTTTAAAGTGTCGGAGGAAGGACCTACCACAATCTGGGAAGAAAGTTTGCCGTAGAAAGAGAAAGACCCAAAGGGCAAGTTGAATGTGAATGTGGAATGAATGAGGAGACGATGGTGGGATTCTGGGAGGGGAGATCCAAGGGTGCTGCCTGTGGACAGAGAGGCAGAGAGATTTTGAATACTTGAGAAAGTGAATCATTCCAGACACACCATGTTAGAGAATGACGCGAGTGACTTTGGAAAGACAGGCAGAACAAATCATTTGGGGGTCTGTCATCTATTTGGAAACGCACAGGTTTTATGGAAGAGTCACTGGAGGGTTTCAGCTGTGGGAATGACATCCCAAGCACGTGTCTTTACTAATCCCTCAAATATAATACAGCAGGTGGACTGAGATGAGAGAGAAGTCAACGTGGGAAGAGTATTTAGGGATTCGTTAGTGAGAAGTGATAGGGAACCAGACTTGACAGGGTGGATGGAAGTGCTTTGATGACAGACTTATTCATAAGACACGCGAAGGGCGTTTAGAGCCTGGCGTGAGCATGACAGCAGGGAGTCACCCGAAAGAATGTGTGATACCCTGAGGTCTCCAGGCTCGGCCTGAAAACTGAAAAGGTGTCAGCAAACATCGATCAAAGTTCGTGGCACATAACGGGCACTCAATGAAAGTTAATTCACCTCTGACCCTTCCTTTCTTCTTTTCATCTTACCTGCTATAGGGTTTATTTGCCCAAGGTCTGGGTGAATTAAAGACAAGAAAACACCACAAGAAAGACACAAAATGACAAGAAGGTCCAAGTGGGAGTCACAGAAGAACCGCCTGGAGATGGAGAGGCTGAAGTCAAATACACTTTGGGGGTCACCTCCTCTTAATACATCCAGAAAGGAAAATGGGAGTAAAATAATTACTTGCGTGGCCTTTTCTTCTATTTCTTCCCCGAGGTTTTGATTCATTCCTCAAATCCCACCTCTCAGTATTTCACCACCAGCCCACTCCATTTATGGGAGTCCAAAGAATCCATAAAAATAGTTAAATATTCATCTTGCTGTAGAACAAATACGAATTTTATGTGACTAAAGCATGAAGTGAAGGGGTAGGCTACTTAGCTGATGGGTGACCACAGCAGATTACTCAGCCCTGCTGATATTTGAGAATATATATCATAAAAACTTGCAGAAAAAGTATGTACTTTACTTGGATGCCTGGTTCAAAAGAGACTAGTTTTAATTATAAATGTATTTCAGTGATCAAATATATACAGCAGAAATTAAAATCAAGGCATTTACAGGCTTTTCATCATGTTTTAGTAAATTTTATTGGGAAAGTTACAGACTATGGCAATATTTGTGAATTTTAGAATTAATTGAATTATGAGACAAACATATGAAAATTGAGAATGTAAAACATTGATAAAATTCCTGAGAAAATATTGCCCTTCACAGACTGAACTCAACCTTACTTTTCTCATGGAAATGTATAGGGCCTTGGGTTTCCCGAGTTTCTTTCTGAAAACTTTAGGATAAAGCAAAATATAACTGGGAAAATTGCTCAGAACATTGAAGTATGTGTTAAAGCAAAGACATATTTCATTGGATATTTTTAAAGAAAACTTAAGTGTAATTATTTTTAAATGAAATGTTTAAAAAATTCTAGCTGTCTATTGGACTAAGATCACAGTAGTCGTAGTTGGAAAAATACCTGTTAGGTTATCGTGTTCATCCTTCTGCTTGGGCAGGATATGCCTCAATCCCAAGAGAGAGGAGTTAGCACTTCACTTTTGCCAAGAAAGCATAATATCTTATAGGGTGCATAGAGGGACCTTGTTAGAGCCAAGTCAATATAGTGTTTGACTTCTATCCAATAAACTCTTCAAAAAAATAAATGTGCTTCTGTCATTCCAACTACACAGTCCTGGCAACCACAGTCTGTTCTAGCTGGAGCGTTTGCAAAGTCTTATCAAGAAAACTATCCAATAAGAATATATTACAGTGCTATTTAAGGAAAGAAAAGCCGGAGAAAATATCAGAAATTTAAAGGAATACGCTGGAAGCACAAAAATGCTAAACCACTAACAATAAGCATTTCTGGAAAAGAGGAACGATCTCCCCCATTAACTAGCAGAACAACAGGCACTCAGGCCTATGCACTTGGGAGTGTAATAAATCCTACTCAATGAAGATGAACAGTAGGAGATGGAAGACTTTAAGGTACGGTTGTGAATAACATTGGTGCAGGCTGCTTAATATTTAAAGCCGTTCTCAAGCACGAGGATTTATTATCCCACAGCTCATTGCTACTTGGTTGTGAATAACAAAGCCTATGAACTCTTCAAGGTCTCTGCATTTGTGCATCTCTGCTCATACATTTCTAGTTTCCTTTGTTGTTGTTGCTTTTGTCGTTTTTCTCACTCCATTTTCTAAAATGAGAAGGCATGGCCCTGTGCTGACTGTCATCTACGTTTGTAGACTCAGAAGTGTTTTTGCTTTCTACAAATTAAGGTATTGTCAATATTTAGGAAAACCATACCAATATTCAGAAGTTGGCATTTTCTTGGTAAGTTCTATCACTGGGAAAATTGCCGGCAGCTAATCAGCAGCACTCCCTGAAAGGCGTTTGTCCTGGAGTCGCCGCAGTCTCCATCATGCGCTGTGAATCCTGACTCTGCGTCACCATGACAGCAGCCACCGGCAAGCAGCATGTGCTGTTGTTTACTTGTTTAACCTCCGTATTGCTTTATTAATTTGTAGAACCTGAATGGCCCCAGAAGAAAGTTGAGCTTGAAAATTTCACCTCCAAGTGTGGATTTCTTCTTGATTGTTTTCACAAACCTGTTCCTTGTTTATTCCGTGTCCCCTCACTGGGTGAGACCAAGGGCTACTAGGTCCCCGGTTAACAGCCGTCTTCTGACCTGTCCACGCTATCTTCTGCCTTGGGCTCACTCTTGGAATAGAAATAAGGCAGGAATGTCCACTCTCATCACTGTTATTCAACATCATACTGGAAGTCCGAGCAAGAATAATCTGGCAAGAGAAAGAAAAGGCACAATATCTTCTGCCTTAGGTTCATTCTTGAGTTCTAGAAATTTGATCTACTCACCTGAAAGATACTTTTATTGTATAGTATACAGGAAAATGCACACTTGTCATCTCATGGCTTTCCTTCTTTCAGGGTGCTGGTTCTTTCTTTCCTGATTCCCTGAAGTTTGGTGAAGCCAAGCACCTGAAAGTATAACCCAGACCCTTAAGAGCAGTCCACTCCATGAGTCTTACCTCTTTTCCAGTCTGTGTAGACAAAAATCTGCCCTCAACGCTTTATAGCTAAACATCCTACATTTCTTTAAAAACCCTTATTTGTTTCTGTCTTCATCCTCCCCTCTTTAATCCAAGTCACTATACTATCATCTACCTATGCTAATATTTGGTATATATATTTTTATTGAATGCTCAACACTAGCTAGAGTGACCTCTCAAATGCATACATCTACTCATGTGTGCATTCTGTGTGAAGAACCTTACTCTTTTCCTAGTTTTCTTAGAATGAAATCAAAACTCCTCAACCCGTCTTTCTCAGCCCCAGGCGAGTTGCGCACAGCTGATCTTTCCTGGCCATCTTGTACTTCCTCGAGGTCCCCATATCCAAGCAATTCCATCTTTGTTTCGACTTCTCCACGGACTACCTGTTTTCAGCCCTGGGCATCCATCTCTACTATTTCTACTGCTGAGATTCCTGTTCTCTCATCACATAGATAATTCCTACTACTCATTCAAGTCTCCTCTATTATTTTCTTATGGAAGTCCTTATTGATTTCCCTTGACCCAGACACTTTATACTTTCAGTATGGCATTCTCATATTTGGATTCTGCTATCTGCAATTCTTATCAGACTGTGTGTATTTGGAAGTTAATTTTGTGAGGTCTGTTTTATCATCCACATTTATTTCTAGCAACTACTTCAGTGCCTGGCATCGCTGAGTCATTTAGTAAATGTTTGTTATATATGTGAGGGTGTGTGTAAGGAAATGTTCATGCATTACAGTGACAAGGTCTCTGGAAAAACCACAGTCCTTCATTCTTTCTAAGGTTTGGAATTTGCAAAAAGAGGTTCTAGATTTTTTTCATTCTATAGCCATAGTTTTCATTAAAAAGCAGATTAAAGTGGGTTGCTTCTTTGAATGATCACAGACAATCACCATATTTTTATAGCTACAGAAAGATCTAAGGAATTTTTTTTTTAGAAAGAGTAACGAAAGATAATATAACAGTGGCGTAGGAGAAGCATGACACAGAAAATTAGTTGATTTCTTGGTTTCAATGTTTAATCAACTTCAGCAATTTACTTACCACGCCTATTTTATTTTCTTCTTTCCCACGAGTCAGCATGGTTGGTCGAATAGCCTGTTAGTGAGTCCTAACAACAATCTTCTGCCGAAATATATGCACAAAACTCTTTGGCTGAATGGGAAAATGTGAACTACAATACAGAATGGTTAACAGCAAGCAGCAATTATAACAATGCATTCCTTTCTGCCAAGATTATCTGACGTGAAGTCACAGGACTTAGGAGTATACACAAAAGGGATAAAGATTGTAACTGTTCCTAAAATATGCTGCAATTACAGCCATAATGGTTATGGGTTATTGAAGAAAGAGGAAATAATCAACAGTTGGGATCAACAGTTGAGATTAGAAGTCCACAAGCACTATGGAACATTCAGGGTCCTGTTTGAAATGCTAAGAGTCAATTTACCAGTATTACTTATTGAATCAGGTATCCTTTCCCCATTGTTTATTTTTGTCGGCTTTGTTAAAGATCAGTTAATTGTTGGAATGTGGTTTTATTTCTGGGTTCTCTACTCAGTACTATTGGTCGATCTATCTATTCTTGTTCCAGTACCATACTGTTTTAATTACTATAGCCTTACAGTATAATTTTGAAGTCAGGCAGTGTGATGGTTCCATAATTGTTCTTTTTGCTTAGAATTGCTATGATTTTTCAGGCTCTTTTTTTGATTCCATATAAACCTTAAGATTGTTTTTTCTAGTTCCGTGAAGGATGAAATTGGCATTTCAATAGAGATTACACCGAATCTGTAGATTACTTTGGGCAGTATGGTCATTTTAACAATATGGATCCTTCCAATCTATGAGCATGAGATGTTCTTCCATTTGTGTCATCTACAATTTCTTTCATCAGTATTTTGTAGTTATCCTTGTAGAGATCTTTTGCCTCCTTAGTTAGGTGTATTTCTAGTTATTTTACTTTTTTTGTGGCTAGTGTGAATGGGATTGAGTTCTTGATTTGATTCTCCACTTCAGCGTTATTGGTGTAGGAATAACACAGTTTTCTGTATGTTGAGTTTGTATCCTGAGACTTTAGTGAAGTTTATCATGTGTAGAAGCTGCTTGGAAGAGTCTTTAAGGTTGTCTAGGTATGCATTCATGAAAGTGATCCATGAATAGGTATAGTTTGTCTCCTTCTTGCCAATGTAGATGGCTTTTCCTTCTCTTGCCAGATTCCTCTTACTAGGACTTCCAGTATGATATTGAATAACAATGATGAGAGTGGACATTCCTGCCTTATTTCTATTCCGAGGGGGAAAGTTTTCAAGTTTTCCTGATTAAATATGATGTTGGCTGTGGGTCTGTCATACATGGTTCTTGTTATTTGAGATATGTTTCTTCAATGCCCAGATTGTTGGGGGGTTTTGTTATGAAGGAATGTCAGATTTTGTCAAACATGCATGTGTATTCCCTGAATCTTAAAAAAAAATGCTGGGAGTCAATGGGTTGCAGGGAAACCAAAGAGTTTGAGAACTAATCCATACTGTAAGAAAAATGTATAAAACAGCCAAATGTCTGAGAGACTACAGAGTTTAACCAGTGTGTTGCACAAATGTGCCTATAAAAATTAATATACCTTTGGAGTTGTAAGGTTTAAATTTAGTGCATGATAATATTCAGTGTTTAGAAAACAATACTCTCGTAATATGTTATTGAGTGGTAAGATACAATCAACTTCTCAACATCACAAAACTATACATACCACAGACCTAGGAATTATTCCCATGGATGGGTGCAAAATTTTTACTGTAGAAATATTTATTACTGAACTTCTACAATAGCAAAAGAAAGCAAAGTTACTCAATAAAGAAACAAACAAAAGTCACACCTTAATTACCAACAATAAGGACAGAGTTGAGTTTACTAGCCAAGGACGCATGGAGGAACAAATAAATAAATGAATGGATAGATATATGTATAACTAGGAATCAAAGAATCTGGAGGGTTATATTCCAAATATTAAGAGTGACTATTTCTAAGTGGTGAATGTCTACAAGATCTTAATTAATTTATTTTTATTTTATAACTTCTATTTATACTACTAAATTTCAGCATTATACTACAACTCATTTCAACAGTCCCCAAATGACATAAAGCAATCTAAATATTTTATGAAGTAATTTTCTTTCTTTTTTTTTTTTGAGTTGGAGTCTCACTCTATCACCCAGACTGCAGTGCAGTGGCCGCTCCCGGCCACTGCAGCCTCGACCTGCTGGGCTCCGGCGATCCTCCCACCTCAGCCTTCCGAGTAGCCGGAACT
>NW_007231771.1:13532-19546 GCF_000164805.1 Carlito syrichta | reverse complement strand
TCTATTCCTCTCAATTCTTCTTCTCCTTCCCTCTACATTCCATTCTCTCCAATGCATTCCTCTCTATTCCTTTCCATTCCATTCCACTGAAATCCATTGCATTCCATTCCTCTCCATTCCATTCCCTTCAATTCCATTCCACTACATTACATTACATTATATTCCACTCTTCTACATTCCATTCCACTACACCCAATTCCTTTCCATTGCTCTCTATTCCATTCCATTCTTTTCCATTCCATTCCACTCGCATCCAATCCTTTCCATTCCATTCTATTCCAGTCCTCTCCATTCCAATCCATTCCATTCCTCTCTATTCCTCTCCATTCCATTCCTCTCTCTTCCTTTCCTCTCCATTTCTCTGTATTCCATTCTTTCCATTCCTTTCCTTTCCATCCCATCCATTCCGATCCTGTCTATTATTCTCTAATCCATTACTATCCATTCATTTATATTCCATTCCTTCCTTTCCTTTCCAGTCCATTCCATTCCATTCCATTCCTCTCCATTCGTCTCTATTCCATTCATCTGCATTACTCTCCATTCTATTATTTTGCACACAATTCTACTCCATTCCAACCATTACTTTCTATTCCATTCCATTGATTCCATTCCATTTCATTCCTCTCCATTCCATTCCTTTTTATTACACTCCATTCCATCAATTCCATTATATTCCATTCCTATTTATTTCCATCCATTCAATTTTTCTCTATTCCTCTTCATTCCATTCCTCTCCATCCCTCTATATTCAATTCCATTCCATTCCATTCATCTCAATTCCTCTCTATTCCATTGCTCTCAATTCCTTTCCATTCAATTCCTTTATTTTACACTCCAAATGCATTCCTCTCTATTCGATACTATTCCAATCCATTCAATTCCATTCCTTTCATCTCCATTCCATTCCTCTCCATTCCATTCCATTCCATTCCACTAATTCCATTCCATTCCATTCCATTCCTCTCCATTCCATTCCTTCATATTACCCTCCATTCCATTCCATTATATTCCATTCCTATTTATTCCCATCCATTCCATTTCTCTGTATTCCTCCCCATTCCATTCCTCCCCATTCCTCAATATTCCATTCCATTTCATTCCATTCCATTCATCTCAATTACTCTCCATTGCATTGCTCTCAATTCCTTTCCATTCTTTAAATTCAATTCTTTATATTACACTCCAAATGCATTCCTCTCTATTGGATCCCATTCGATTCCATTCCATTCCATTTCATTCCTTTTGTCTCCATTCCATTCCTCTCCATTCCATTCCATTCCACTATTTCCATTCCATTCCATTCCTCTTTATTCCACTTCATTCCATTTCTCTCAATCACTCTCCATTCCATTCCATTCATTTCCATTCCATTCCTGTCCATTCGGTTCCGTTCCTCTTCAATCCATTCCATTCTCTCCCTTCCATTCCATTCCATTCATTTCCATTCCATTCCTCTCCATTCCATTCCATTCCATTCCATTCCATTTCGCCCCTCTCCATTATATTCCATTCTATTTTATTCCACTCCGTATAATTCTATTTCATTCCTCTCCATTCCATTCGATTCCATTGAATTCCATTCCTCGCCATTCCTATTCATTCTATTCTATTCCAGTCCATTCTATTCCACAACATTCCATTTCATTCCATCCCCTTCCAATCAATCCCTCAACACTGCATTCCATTTCATTCCTCTCCATTCCTTTCCATTCAATTCCATTCCATTCCCTTCTTCTCCATTCCATTCCAGTCCATTCCACTCCATTCCATTCCATTCCTCTCCACTCCATTTTATTCCACTAAACTTTATTCCATTCCTTTCGTTTCCTTTCCAATGTCTTTATTCCTCTCAATTCCATTCCTCTACATCCCTCTGAATTCCACTCCATGTCATTCCATTCTTCTCCATTCAATTCCTTTCCATTCATTTCCATTCAATTCCATTCCATTCCATACCACTCCATTTGATTCTATTCCATTCCTCTCCATTTCATTCCACTCCTTTCCATTGCATTCCTCTCCACCCTCTTCCAATCCACTCCCTTCCAATCTACTCTATTCCATTCCACTACATTGCTCTCCATTCCATTTTATTTCACTTCACTCCATTTTACTCCACACAATATTATTCCAGTCCATTCCACTCCCTTCCCTTCCATTGTTCTCTATTCCTCTCAATTCCATTCTTCTCCATCTTTCTGCATTCCATTCTATTCCATTCCATTACTCTCCAATCCATACCTCTCCATTCGATTCCATTCCTTTCCCCTCCATTCTATACTATTCCATTCCATTCCTCTTCATTCCATTTCATTCCCTCCATTTTTCTCCTTTCTATTCCATTGCATTCCTATTCCATTATATTCCTCTCCGATCTATTCCATTCCCTCCCTCCCATTCCATTCCATTCAATTCCTCTCCATTGTATTCCTCTTCATTCCATTCCTCTCCATTCCTCTCCTTTCGATTCCATTGAATTCCATTCTATACCATTCCATGCATTCCTCTCTATTCCATTCCTACTGTTTCCTTTCCTTTCCATTCCTCTCCATTACTTTCCTTTAAATTACCGTCCATTGTATTCCCTTTGTTTCCATTCCCTTCCATTATATTCCATTCCTTTTCATTCCTGTCCATTCCATTCCTGTCTATTCTTCTCCATTCCATTCCTCTCCGTTCGTATATATTTTATTTCATTCCATTCCATTCCAATCTTCTTTATTCCTCTCTCTTCCATTCCGCTGAATTTCTCTCCCTTCCATTCCATTCCATTTCATCCTATTCCACTCCTTTGTAGTCCATTTGTCTCCATTCCATTCCGTTCCACCAATTCCATTCCATTCCTCTTCATTCCTACCCAAATCATTCCTCTCCATCCCTCTCATTCCATTCCACTCCATTCATCTTCTTTCCATTCATCTCCATTCCGTCCCATTTTTCTCCATTCCATTCCATTCCCTCTTTTTCATTCCATTCAATTCCATTTCATTCATTTCCATTCCATTTCTCTCCATTCCATTCCTCTTCATTCCATTCTATACGATGACAGTGCATTCAATTTCATTCCTCTCTATTCCCTTCAATTCCATTGTTACCGTTCCATACAATTGAATTCTTTTCCTCTCCATTCCATTCCACTCCATTCTATTCCTTGCCATTGCATTCCATCCATTCTATTCCATTCCGTCCACTCCAGGCCATTCCATTCCACTCCATTCCATCCCTATCATTACTCTTCACTCCACTCAGTTACATTCTTCTCCATTACTTTCCACTCCACTGAGTTGCCATCTACTCTATTCTATACCATTCCATTCCTCTCCATTCCATTCCTCTCAATTCCTGTCCATTCTATCCATTCCATTTCATTCTATTCCTCTACTTTCCATTCCATTCCTCTCCATTACATTTCTTTCCACTAATTCCAATCCATTCCATTCCATTCCTCTTCAATCCTCCACATTCCATTCTTCTCCATCACTCTCCAATCCATTCCTTTCCATTCATCTCCCTTGAATTCCTCTCCATTCTGTTCCGTTCTAATCCATTCCTCTGCATTCCATTCCATTCCCTCCTTTCCATTCCATCCAATTTCATTCAATTCCTCTCCATTCCAATCCACTCCATTCCATTCTATTCGATCCCATTCCATTATTTTTCGTTCCTTTCCTTTCCATTCCTTTCCAATTTTTTCCATTCCATACAATTCAATTGCATTCCTTTCCATTCCATTCCATTCCAGTACATGCCATTCTGATTCATTCCATTCTATTCCATTCCTTTCTTCTCCACTCCATTCCATTCCACTCCATTCCATGCCAATCATTCCTCTCCACTCCACTCCCTTCCATTCATCTCCATTCCCTTCCACTCCACTCCCTTCCTATCTACCCTATTCTATTCCACTCCATTCCTCTCCAGTCCATTCCTTTCCTCTCACACCATTTTATTCCACTCCACTTTATTCCATTGCATTCCATTCCAATGCTATCTATTACTCTCAATTCCATTCCTCTCCATCCTACTGCTGTCAATTCTATTCCATTCCATTATTTTCCAATCCATTTCTCTCCATTCTTTTCAATTAAATTCTATTTTATGTTATTCCATACCTCTCCATTCCATTCCATACCATTCCTCTCTATTACATTCCTCTCCATTCCATTCCATTCCTTTCCCCTCCATTCCACTCCATTCCTTTCCTTTCAACTCATTTTCATGCCATTCCTCTCAATTCCTTTCCTCTCCATTCCATTCAATTCCATTCCTCTACTTTCCATAGCATTCCATTCCATTCCTCTACTTTACATTCCATTCCTAGCTATTCCATTCAAATCCATTCCAATCCATTCCATACCATTCCACTCACTCCACTCCATTCCATTCCAATCCAATCCAGTCCATTCTATTCTTCTCCATTCTTTTCCATTCCACTCCATTCCATTCCAATCCAATCCAGTCCATTCTATTCTTCTCCATTCTTTTCCATTCCACTCCATTCAGTTCCATTCCAATCCACTCCATTCCATTCCATTTCGTACCACTCCATCCATGCCATTCCATTTCATTCTATTCCATTCCATTCCTCTTTATTCCATTCCATTCCATTCCTCTCCATTTCATTCCATTCCCTTCCTTTCCATTCCATTCTATTCCTTTCCTCTGCATTCCATTCCAATCTATTCCATTCCATTGCCTTAAATAAATCTCCATTCAATTTCATTTCATTCTTTTCCATTCCATGCATTTCAATCCATTACATTTTATTGCACACCTCTCCTTTCCACTCCATTCCATTCTATTCCATTCCACTCCATACCATTCCAATCCTTTTCTATCCATTCCATTCCAATGTATTCCATTCCTCCCAATTCCTATCCATTCCATGCCACTTCTTTCCTCTCCATTACATTCCATTTCACCCCATGCCATTCCACTCCATTCCATTCCACTCCATTCCATTTCATTCCACTCCATTCCATTCCATTCCAATCCTCTCCAATCCATTCCATTCCATCCCATTGCATTTCACTTCTATCCATTCCATTCCGCTGCATTCCAATCTATTCCATTCCATTCCATTTCTCTAGATTTCTCTCAATCCCAGTCCAATCTATTCCATTCCATTCCATTTCTCTCCATTTCATTCCTTTCCACTCCTCCCAATTCAATTTCTCTCCATTCCATTACATTCCTTTCCATTCCTTTCCTCTCTCTTCTATTCCATTACATCTCACACCATTACAACCAGTCCTTTCCTTTCCATTTCATTCCACTCCATTCCACTCCATTCAACACAATTCCTCTCTATTACACACCAATCCATTCCTTTCCATTCCTCTTTATTCCATTCCTCTCCATCCCACTCAATTACTTTCCATTCCATTCCATTCCTCTCCATTCCATTCCTCTATATTCCATTCCATTCCATTCTTGTCCATTCCAAGCCACTCTTCTCCACTCCATTCCTTCCACTCTATAACATTCCATTCAATTCCTCTCCATTCCATATTATTTCATTCCATTCCATTGCTCTCCATTCCAACCATTCCTTTCCTCTCCATTCGCATCCTCTCCACTCTCTTCCAATCTACTCTATTCCATTCCATTCGACTCCTCTCCAGTCCATTGCATTCCATTCCACTCCATTTTATTCCACTCAACTTTTTCCACTCCATTACACTCCATTCCTTTCCATTCCATTCCATTCCATTGCTCTCTATTCCTCTGAATTCCATTCCTCTCCATCCCTCTTCATTCCATTTTGTCCATTCCATTCCTCTCCATTCCATTCCTCTCCATTCCAATCCATTCCCTTCCTCTCCATTCCATACCATATCATTCCATTTCAATCATTTCCATTTCATTCCTCTCCATTCCGTCCCCTACCTTCCATACTGTTCCATTCATTTCCATTTCATTCCTAGCCTTTTCATTCCTCACTATTCCAATCCATTCCACTCAATTTCCCTCCATTCAATTCCATTTCATTCCATTCCACTTGATACCAT
>NW_007231771.1:11237-13285 GCF_000164805.1 Carlito syrichta | reverse complement strand
CATTCCATTCCATTCCAATCCACTCCATTCCTCTCTATTCATTCCATTCCATTCCTCTCCATTCCTTTCCTCTCCTGGCCATTCCATTCCCTTCCACTCCATTCTAATCTCTCCTTTCCATTCCTCTCCATTCCATTTCATTACACTTCCTTGCCTTCCATTCCATTCTTCTCCATTCCATTTCATTACATTTCTCTCCATTCCAGTCCGTTCCATTCCATTCAATTCAATTCCATATGTCTTCATTCCCTTCCATTCCATGTCTCTTAATTCCATCTCATTCCTCTCCATTCCATTCCATTCCTCTCCATTCCATTCCATTCAATTCCATTGTATTCCATTCATCTCCATTTCTTTCTTTTTCATTCTTCTCCACTTCATAACATTTCATTGTATTCCTTTCCATTCCAGTCCACTCCATTCCAATCTATTCCATTTCATTCCACTCCATTCCATTCCATTCCTCTCCATTCCACTCCATTCCAATCCATTCCTCTCCTTTCAATTCCTTTCCACTCCATTCTATTATTTCCTCCCCAATCCATTTCACACAATTCCATTTCAATCAAATCAAATCCATTCCATTCCAATCCATTCCATTCCATTCCATCCCACTCCACTCCACTCCATTCCGTTCCTCTCCATTCCATTCCAATCATTCCTCTCCACTCCTTTACATTCCATTCCACTCCATTTTATTCCACTCAACTTTATTCCAATCCATTACCTTCCACTCCACTCCCGTCCAATCTACTCTATTCTATTCCACTCCATTCCTCTCTATTCCTTTCCATTCCATTCCACTCCACTCCCTTTTATTCCACTCAAATTTATTACATTCCATTCCACTCCTTTCCATTCCATTCCATTCAATTGATCTCTATTCCTCTCAATTCTTCTTCTCCATCCCTCTGCATTCCATTCTATTCCATTCCATTCTCTCCAATGCATTCCTCTCTATTCCTTTCCATTCCATTCCACTGAAATCCATTGCATTCCATTCCTCTCCATTCCATTCCCTTCCTTCCATTCCAGTACGTTACATTACATCATATTCCACTTCTCTACATTCCATTCCACTACACCCGATTCCTTTCCATTGCTCTCCATTCCATTCCATTCATTTCCATTCCATTCCACTAGCATCCAATCCTTTCCATTCCATTCTATTCCAATCCTCTCCATTCCAATCCTTTCCATTCCTCTCTTCCTCTCCATTCCATTCCTCTCCCTTCCATTCCTCTCCATTTCTCTATATTCCATTCCTTCCATTCCATTCCTTTCCATTTCATCCATTCCGTTCCTCTCTATTATTCTCTAATCCATTACTATTCATTCATTTATATTCCATTCCTTCCTTTCCATTCCAGTCCATTCCAGTCCATTCCATTCCTCTCCATTCGTCTCCATTCCATTCCTCTGCATTACTCTCCATTCTATTATTTTGCACACAATTCTATCCCATTCCATTCATTACTCTCTATTCCATTCCATTCATTCCATTCCAATCCATTCCTCTCCATTCCATTCCGTCATATTACCGTGCATTCCCTTCCATTCCATTCCATTATATTCCATTTCTCTTTATTCCCATCCATTCCGTTTCTCTCTATTCCTCTCCATTCCATTCCTCTCCATCCTCTATATTCAATTCCATTCCACTCCATTCCATTAATCTCAATTCCTCTCCATTCCATTGCTCTCAATTCCTTTCCATTCAATTCCTTTATATTACACTCCAAATGCATTCCTCTCTATTTGATACCATTCCATTCCATTCTATTCCTTTCCTTTCATCTCCATTCCATTCCTCTCCATTCCATTCCTTTCCACTAATTCCATTCCATTCCATTCCTCTTCATTCCATTCCTTCATATTACCCTCCATTCCTCTACATTCCATTATATTCCATTCCTATATATTCCCATCCATTCCATTTCTCTCTATTCCTCTCCGTTCTATTCTTCTCCATTCCTCAATATTCCACTCCATTCCATTCCATTCATCTCAATTCCTCTCCATTGCATTGCTCTCAATTCCTTTCCATT
>NW_007231771.1:6429-10837 GCF_000164805.1 Carlito syrichta | reverse complement strand
CACCCCATTTCGTCAACTCCATTCCATTCCATTGCACTCCTCTCCATTTCATTTCTTTCCATTGCATTCCATTCCGTTCTACTCCACTCAATTCCATTCCAATCCACTCATTCCACTCCATTCTATTCCTCTCAATTTCATTCCTTTCCATTACATTCCATTGCATTCCATTCCTCTCCATTCCATTCCATTCCATTCATTCCATTACTCTCCTCTCATCTCCATTCCATTCAATTCCATTCCATTCCATTCCATTCCTATCCATTCCATTCTATTGCATTCCATTCCTCTCCATTCCATCACATTCCATTCCATTCCATCCATTCCATTACTCTCCTCTCTTCTCCATTCCATTCCATTCCATTCTATTTCATTCCTATCCATTCCTTTCCATTGAAGTCCATTCCTGTCTCTTACATTCCATTCCTCTCCATTTCATTCTTTTCCATTCCATTCCATTCTATTCCAGTTATTACCATATAGTTTCATTCCATTCCATTCCACTGAAATCCATTGCATTCCATTCCTCTCCATTCCAGTACATTCCATTATGTTACATAGCATTACAGTACATTACACTCCTCTACATTCCATTCCACTATACTCGGTTGCCTTCCATTGCTCTCCATTCCATTTCATTCCACTCCATTCCATTCCATTACAATCCACTCCTCTACATTCCGTTCCACTACACTCGAAATCATTCGACTGCTGTTCATTTCATTCCATTAGTTTCCATTCACTTCCAATCCCTTCCTTTCCATTCGATTCCATTCCTCTCCTTTCCCGTCCATTCCATTCCACTCTATTCCACTCCATTCCATTCCTCTACATTCTTCTATATTCCATTTCTTCTATTCCATTCTATTCCTTTCCATTACTCTCCATACCTCTCCATTCCATTCCTCTCCATTCCTCTCCATTCGATTCCATTTCATTCCATTGTATACCATTCCATTCATTCCTCTCTATCCCATTCCATTCCATTTCTCTCCATTCCCTTCCTTTAATTTACCCTCCATTCCATTCCATTCCATTATATTCCACTCCTATTTATTCCCATCCATTCCTTTACTCTCTATTCCTCTCCATTCCATTCCTCTCCATTCCTCTATATTCCATTGCATTCCATTGCATTCCTCTCCGTTCCATTCCTCTCTATTCCATTCAATTCCATTAATTCCTTTCCATTCCATTCCAATTCATTCCACCCTATTCCATTCCACTCCATTCCTCTCCTTTCCATTCCATTCATTTCCATTCCATTATTTTCCATTCCATTCCATTCTATTCCTCTCCCATCGATTCCATTCCCTCCCTTCCATTCCATTCCTTTCATTTCCGTTCAATTCCTCTCCATTCTATTCCTCTTCATTCCATTCCTCTCCATTCGATTCCATTGAATTCCATTCTATACCATTCCATGCATTCCTCTCTATTCCATTCCATTTCATTCCTCTCCATTCCATTCCTCTCCATTCCTTTCCTTTAAATTACCCTTCATTATATTCCATTCCTTTCCATTCCATTCCAATATATTCCATTCCTATTCATTCTTATCCATTCCATTCCTGTCTATTCTTCTCCATTCCATTCCAATCTTCTCCATTCCTCTCTATTCCATTCTGCTCAATTTCTCTCCATTCCATTCCATTTCATTCCATCTTATTCCACTCCTTTGTATTCCATTTCTCTTTATTCCATTCCATTCCACTTATTCCATTCCATTCCTCTTCATTCCTACCCATATCATTCCTCTCCAACCCTCTCCATTCCATTCCACTCCATTCATCTCCATTCCATTCCTCTCCATTCCGTTCCATTTGTCTCCATTCCATTCCATTCCCTCTTTTTCATTCCATTAAATTCCATTTCATTCATTTCCATTCCATTCCTCTCCACTCCATTCCTCTCCATTCCATTCTATACGATGACATTGCATTCAATATCTTTCCTCTCCATTCCCTTCCATTTCATTTTTACCATTCCATACAATTCCTTTCCATTCATCTCCATTCCATTCCACTTCATTCTATTCCTTGCCATTCCATTCCATCCATTCTATTCCATTCCATTCCACTCCAGTCCATTTCATTCCACTCCATTCCATCCCAATCATTACTCTTCACTCCATTCCATTCCATTCTTCTCCATTACCTTCCACTCCACTCAGTTCCAATCTACTCTATTCTATTCCATTCCATTCCTCTCACTTAATGTCCATTCCATTCCATTCCATTCCATTTCATTCTATTCCTCTACTCTACATTCCATTCCTCTCCATTACATTTCTTTCCACTAATCGCACTCCATTCCATTCCATTCCTCCACATTCCATTCCTCTCCATCACTCTCCAATCCATTCCTTTCCATTCATCTCACTTCCATGTCTCTCCATTCTGTTCCATTCTATTCCATTCCTCTTCATTCCATTCCATTCCCTCCTTTCCATTCCATCCAATTTCATTCAATTCCTCTCCATTCCAATCCACTCCATTCCATTCTATTCGATCATATTCCATTCTTTTTCGTTCCTCTCCTTTCCATTCCATTTTTTCCATTCCATACAATTCGATTCCATTCCTTTCCATTCCATTCCATTACACGCCATTCCGATCCATTCCATTCTATTCCATTCCTTTCTTCTCCACTCCATTCCATGTCAATCATTCCTCTCCACTCCACTCCATTCCATTCATCTCCATTCCCTTCCACTCTACTCCCTTCCTTTCTACCCTATTCTATTACACTCCATTCCTCTCCATTCCATTCCTTTCCTCTCCACACCATTTTATTCCACTCCACTTTATTCCATTCCATTCCATTCCAATGCTCTCTATTACTCTCAATTCCATTCCTCTCCATCCCTCTGCTGTCAATTCTATTCCATTCCTGTCCACTCCACTCCATTCCATTCCATTCCTCTCCATTCCATTCCATTCCTTTTCACTCCATTCCATTCCATTCCATTCCTCTCCATTCTTCTCTATTTTATTCCTCTCCATTACTTTCCATTCCTTTCCATTCTTTTCCATTCCATTCCATTGCTCTCCATTCAACTCCATTCCATTCCAATCCACTCCAATCAATTTCTCGACATTCTATTCTAATCTCTTCTGTTCCACTCCATTTAATTCCATTCAATTCCACGCTAATCCATTTCATTTTACTCCATTCCATTCCATTCCTCTCCATTCCCTTACACTCCAGTCCGTTACATTTCTCTCCACTCCATTCAATTATATTCCTCTCCATCCCATTCCATTCCATTCCATTACTATCCATTCCATTGATCTTCATTACTCTACTTTCCTCTATATTCCTTTCCATTTCATTTCAAGCCAATACATTCCATTCTACTCCATTCAATTCCTCTCCATTCAATTCCATTCCGGTTTTTTGCTCTCCATTCCATTCCATTCCTCTCCATTCCATTCCTTTTTTCGTCCATTCCATTCCATTCCCCTCCTTTCCATTCCTTTCCATAGCATTCTTCTCCATTCCTTTTCCTTCAGTTACATTTCTCTCCATTCCATCCCACTCCATTCTTCACCATTCCATTCCATCCCATCTTTATCCATTCCATTCCATTCCTCTCCATTCAATTCCTACCCAATCCATTCCATTCCCTCCCACTCTGTTCCATTCCTTTCCATTCCTTTCATTTCCATTCCATTCCATGTTTCTCCATTCCATTCCTCTCCATTCCATTCCATTCCATTCCATTCCATTCCATTCCATAACTCTCCAATTCATCCCATTCCGTTCCTCATCATTCCATTCCAAACCATTCTATTCCAATACATTCCATTACATTCCTCTCCATTCCATTCCATACCATTCCTCTCCATTCCATTCCATTCCATTCCATTCTCTCAATTCCATTCCATTCCATGCTTCTCCATTCCATTCCTCTCCATTCCATTCCATTCCATACCATTCCTCTCAATTCCAATCCATTCCGTTCCATTCCTCTGCATTCCATTCCAATCCATTCCATTACTCTCCATTCCATTCCATTCCATTCCATTCCATTCCATTCCATAACTCTCCAATTCATCCCATTCCGTTCCTCATCATTCCATTCCAAACCATTCTATTCCAATACATTCCATTACATTCCTCTCCATTCCATTCCATACCATTCCTCTCCATTCCATTCCATTCCATTCCATTTCTCTCAATTCCATTCCATTCCCTTACTCTCCTTTACATTCTATTCCATTAATTCCCCTTCCCTCCCATTCCATTTCCCACCATTCTACTTCATTCCTTTCCATTCCATTCCTCTCCATTCAATTTCTTTCCTTTCATTTCTATTCCATTTCATTCAATTCCGTTCCATTCCTCATCATTCCATTCCATTCCTTTCCATTCTATTCCCTGCGTACCATACCATTCCATTCCT
>NW_007231771.1:0-6409 GCF_000164805.1 Carlito syrichta | reverse complement strand
TCCATTTCATCTCTTTTCATGCCATTCCATTTCATTCCATTCCTCTCCATTCCATTCCTCTGCACTCCATTCCATCCCTCTCTCCTCATTGCTGTTCCATTTCATTCCATTCTATCCTTTAGCATTCCATTCGTCTCCATTCCATTTTTCTCCATTCCTCTCGATTCCTCTACATTCCATTCCTTTTCTATCCATTCCATTGGATCATTCTTCATTCCATTCCATTCCATTCCATTCTGTTTCTCACTTATATTCCTCTGCAATCCATTTCATTCCATTGACCTCCATTCCATTCCATTCCATTTCATTCCATTCCATTCCATTCCACTCCTTTCCTTTCCTTTCCATTCCTCTCCATTCGATTCCATTCCTTCCTCCCAATTCAATTCCACTCCATTCCATTCCTCTCCCTTCCACTCGTCTCCATTCCATTATATTCCTCTCCATTCCATTCAATTCCTATCAATTCCTTTGCATTCCATTCCAATCCTCCCCATTCTATTCCATTCCACTCCATTGCATTCCTTCCCATTCTTCTCACTTCCATTCCATCCCGTTCCTTTTCATTCCATTCCATTCCATCTCTAACCGTTCCATTCCTTTCCTCTGCATTCCAAACCATTCCCCTCCTTTCCATTCCATTCCATACTTCTCCATTCCAGCCCATTCAATTCCATTTCCCTGCATTCCATTGCATTCCGTTCCTCTCCATTCTATTCATCTCCATTACTTTTCATTCCTTTCCATTCTTTTCCATTCCATTCCATTACTCTCCATTGCATTCCTTTGCATTCCATTCAATTGCATCCCTCCATTCTGTTCCATCCATTCCATTCCATTAATTTCCATTCCATTCGGCTGCATTTTATTCCTCTCTATTCCATTCCATTCCATTCCACTCCATTCCATTCTTCTTTGTTCCTCTCCATTCCATTCCTCTCCATTCCTTTCATTCTTTTACATTCCATTCTATTCTTATCCATTCCATTCCATTCCAATCCATTCCATTCCTCTACATTCCATTCTAATCCATTCTTTTCCACTCCATTCAATTCATTCAATTCCACACCCCTCCATTCCATTCCACTCCATTCCAATCCATTCCACTCCATTCCATTCCATTCCATTCCTCTTCATTCCATTCTATTACACTCCACTGCATTTCCTTCCTCTCCATTCCATTCCGCTACATTCCTCTCCATTCCATACCATTCCATTCCCTTCCTCTTCACTCCACCCCATTCCATTCATCTCCATTCCTTTCCATTCCTGTATATTCCATTCCATTCCATTCAATACCATTCCTAACCATTCCATTAAAATTCCACTCCATTGAATTCATCTCCGTTCCATTCTTCTCAATCCTCTCCATTCCATTCCTTTCCATTCCATTCCATTTCTCTCCATTCCTTTCCATTCCATTACTATCCATTCCATTCCTTTCGTCTCTATTCCATACCATTCCCCTCCTTTCCATTCCATTCCGTTCTTCTCCATTTCAATCCATTCAATTCCATTACTCTGCATTCCATCCCATTCCGTTCATCACCATTCCATTCCATTCCATGTCATTACATACCATCATTCTCCATTTCAATCCATTCACTTCCTTTCCATTCCATTCCTATCTAATCCATTCCATTCCCCTCCACTCTGTTCCATTCCATTCTATTCCATTCATTTCCATTCCATTCTATTCTTCTCTATTCCATTTCTCTCTATTTCATTACATTCTATACCATTCCTCTCCATTCCATCCCATTCCATTCCATTCCATTCATTCCTCTCCATTCCATTCCATTCCCTTACTCTCCTTTCCATTCCATTCCATTACTCTCCATTCCATGCCATTCCATTCTTCACCGTTCCATTTCATTCCTTTCCATTCCATTTCATTCCTTTCCATTCCATTCTTCTCCATTTAATTCCTTTTCTTTCAATTCCATTCCATTTCATTCCATTCCGTACCATTCCATTCCATTCCGTACCATTCCATTCCTTTCCATTCCTCTCCATTCGGTTGCATTCCATTCCTTTCCATTCCTCTCCATTCCATTCCTTTCCCTTCCATTCCATTTCTCTCCATTCCATCCCATTCCATTCCTTCCCCTTCTATTCCATTCCATTCCATCCCTTTGCATTCCATTCCATTTCTTTTCATTCCATTCATCTCCATTCCGTTCCTCTCCATTCCATTCCATTCTTTCCCCCTCATATCTGCTCTATTCCATTCCATTCCTTTCATTAGTATTTCATTCCTCTTCTTTCCATTTTTCTCCATTCCTCTCGAATCCTCTACATTCCATTCCATTCCATTCCTATCCATTCCATTCCATTCTTTTCCATCCTTCACATTCCATTCCATTCCATTCCATTTCATTCTTGTCCATTATATGCTTTTGCAATCCATTTCATTCCATTCACCTCCATTTCATTCTATTCCATTCAATTCTCTTCATTTCCATTCCATTCCTCTCCAATACATTCCATTCAATTCCATTCCATTCCACTCCACTCGATTCCATTCGTTTTCCCTTCATTCCATTCTATTCCTTTCCTCTCCATTCTACTCAATTCCATTCTATTCGATTCCATTCCTCTCCATTCTATTCCTTTTCAACCCATTGCATTCCACTTCATTCCTTTCCATTGCTCTCCCTTCTATAATTCTCCATTCCATTCCCATCCATTCCATATCATTCCTTTCCATTCCATTCCATTCCATTCCATTCCATTCCATTCCATTCCATTCCATTCCACTCCACTACACTCTTTTCCATTCCATTCCACTCCATTCCATTCCATTCCTCTCCATTCTATTCTTCTCCTTTCCTCTGTATTCTGTTCGTCTCCATTACTTTCCATTCATTTCCATTCGATTCCATTCCTCTCCATTCCATTCCTGTGCAATCCATTCCATTCCACTTACCTTCATTCTGCTCCATCCATTCCATTCCATTTATTTTCATTCCATTCCACTCTATTCCATTCCTCTCTATTCCACCCAATCCATTCCATTCCACTCCATTTCGTTCCATTCCTCTCCATTCCATTCTTTTTCTTTCCACCCCTTTCCTCTGTATTCCATTCCATTCCAAACCATTCCACACCATTGCATTGCATTCCACTCCAATCAATTCGTCTCCATTCCATTCCTCTCTATTCCTCTCCATTCCATTGCATTCCATACCATTTTTTCCTCTTCATTCCGTTCTTTTCCTCTCTATTCCATTCTATTACTCTCCATTCCATTCGATTCCTCTCCAATTCCTTCCATTCCCCTCCTTTCCATTCCATTTCATTCCATTCCATTCCTCTCCATTCCATTCCATTCTAGTCAATTCCATTACCTTCCATTCCCATTCCATTCTAGTCAATTCCATTACCTTCCATTCCATCCCATTCCAATCGTCACCATTCCATTCCATTCAGTTCCATCATTCTCCATTCCATTCCATTCCATTCTCTCCATTCCATTCCTATTCATTCCATTCCACTCCCCTCCATTCTGTTCCATTCCATTCCATTCCATTCATTTCCAGGCCATTCCTCTCCATTACATTCCTCTCTATTCCATTCCATTCCATACCATTCCTCTCCATTCCATTCAATTCCTATCCATCCCACTCCATTGCATTACACTCCATTCCATTCCTCTCCATTCCTTCACCTGAATTACTTTCCATTCAATTTTATTCCATTTCTTTCCTCTCCATTCCATTCTATTGCGTTCTATCCTTTCCATTCCATTCTAATTCATTACTTTCCATTCCGTTACTCTCCATTCCCTTCAATTCCTTTCCTCTCCATTCCTTTCCATTACTTTTCATTCCATTTGATTCTTCTCTTTTCCTTTCCATTCCTTTGCATTCCGTTTCTCTCCATTCCATTTCATTCCTTTCCATTTCATTACATTCCTTTACATTCCTCATTCCATTCCATTCCCCTCTTCTCTTTTCCCCTCCATTCAATTCCGTTCCCCTCCATTCCATTTCATTCCTTTCCTTTCCATTCCATTCCATTCCATTCCAGTCCATTCCTCTGTATTCCACTCCTTTCCATTCCATTCTATTCCATATCATTTTATTCCATTCTATTCCTCATCATTCCTTTACATTCCATTCCATTCCATATCATTCCAGTTCATTCGAATCCTCTCGATTCCGTTGCATTCCATTCCATTCCTTTGCTCTCCATTCCATTCAATTTGCTCCATTCCTCTCCATTCCATCCCATTCCGTTCCTTCCCATTCCCTTCCATTCCATTCCATCCCTCTTCATTCCATTCTATTCCATTCCTTTCCTCTCCATTCCTTTCCTTTGCAATCCATTCCAATCAATTTTCCTCAGTTCCATTTCATTCCATTCATTAGCATTCCATTCTTCTGTTTTCCATTCCTCTCCATTCATTTATATTCCATTCCATTCCATCCCTCTTCATTCCATTCCATTAAATTCCATTGCTCTCCATTATATTACTCTGCAATCCATTTCATTCCTTTCACCTCCATTCCGTTCCATTCAATTCCATTCCCTACATTTCCATTCCATTCCTCTACATTCTATTCCTCTTCAATCCATTCCATTCAATTCCATTCCGTTCCACTCCACACAGTTTAATTCCAATGCACTCCATTCCATCCCTTTCCTTTCCTCTCCATTCTATTCAATTCCATTCCATTCCACCAATTCTATTCCCTTCCATTCTTCTCCATTCCATTATTCTCCATTCCATTCCATTCCTGTCCATTCTATTTCATTCCTTTCCATTCCATTCCAATATACTCCATTCCTTTCCACTCCACTCCACTCCACTCCATTCCATTCATCTCCATTCCATTCCTTTTCACTGCATTCCATTCCATTCCTCTCCGTTCCCCTCCCTTCCATTCCTCTCCATTACTTTCCATTCCTTTCCATTCCATTCCATTGCTCTCCATTCAACATCATTCCATTCCAATCCACTCCTCGACATTCTGTTCTAATCTATTCTGTTCCACTCCATTCAATTCCATTCCATTCCACGCCAATCCATTTCATTTTATTCCATTCCATCCATTCCTCTCCATTCCATTTCACTCCACTTCATTACATTTCTCTCCACTCCATTGAATTATATTCCTATCCATTTCATTCCATTCCATTCCATTACTATCCATTCCTTTGCTCTTCATTCCTCTCCTTTCCTCTATATTCATTTCCATTCCATTCGAAACCAATACATACCATTCTACTCCATTCAATTCCTCTCCATTCCATTCCATTCCGGTTTTTGCTCTCCTTTCCATTCCATTCCTCTCCATTCCATTCCTTTTTGTCCATTCCATTCCACTCCACTCCTTTCCTTTCCCTTCCGTTGCATTCTTTTCCATTACTTTTCCTTCATTTCCATATCTCTCCATTCCTTCCCTCTCCGTTACCATTCCATTCCATACCTTCTTATCCATTCCATTCCTCTTCATTCAATTCCTACTCAATCTATTCCATTCCCCTCCATTCTGTTCCATTCCATTCATTTCCATTCCATTCTATGCTTCTCCATTCCATTCCTCTCTATTCCATTCCATTTCATACCACTCCTCTCAATTCCAATCCATTCTATTCCATTCTTCTGCATTCCATTCCAATCCATTCCATTCCATTTCTCTCCACTCCAGTCCATTCCATAACTCTCCAATCCATCCCATTCCATTCCTCACCATTCTATTCCATACCATTCCATTCCAATACATTCCATTACATCCCTCTCCATTCCATTCCATTCCATTCCATTCCTCTCCATTCCATTCCTATGCAATTCAATCCATTCCATTCTTTTCCAGTCCATTCCTATCCATTACATTCCATACAAATTCCATCCATTCCATCTCTCTCCGTTTCATTCCTCTCCATTCCTCTCCATTCCATTCCTCTCCATTCCTCTATATTCCATTCCATTCAATTCCAATCCATTCCATTCCCCGCCATTCCATTCCTCTCCATTACATTCCTCTGTATTCTTTTCCATTCCATTCCATTCCTTTCCACTCCATCTCATTCTATTCCGTTCCTATCCATTCCATTCCATTCTTTTTTTTTTTTTTTTTTTTTCTATTAATCAGTAGTTTTTATTATGGTTTTGTGGGGTACAGTTAAGGGTAGGTGTACAATGACGTTTCATTCAGGCACCCTGTAGATAAGAAGTGTTTTCCCATCCCCCGACAGATATTTGCTACTGTTAATCCCATCCCCCTCCCCCCCGTAGTTTCCCAGTACCATCCGTCATTTTCTCATAGTGTTGCATTGGATGTTCAAGGTCCATTATATGAGTGAGAACATGTGATATTCGGATTTTTGTTTTTGTGAAAGGACACTCAGTATTATAAACTCTAGTTCCATCCAGGTTGCAGCGAAAATTCATGAATTTTGT
>NW_007231770.1:84204-104321 GCF_000164805.1 Carlito syrichta | reverse complement strand
AAGAACCTAAGAGAGCTAGGTGGCAGGAAGGACCAGCCAACACACGTGTCAGGACGTCACTACTTTAAGACATTCGCTGCTGTTTTAAAATATATTTGTACTGATAGTTCCTTTGTGTTGCTTGCTGGAGTTCGAAGTCTAGGGTGGGAACAGCTTGGCTAAGTCCTTATTCTGGCTGCAGAGAGGGATCTCCTCTCTTTGGCTTCTCTCTTAAGGCCTCCCATCAAGACATACCTAATAAGGGATTTGCCCCCTCCCTGGCAAGAAGGGAATTTGGACTAGAAAGACCACGCCATCAAAACAACAGCAACAACAAAGCAAACAAAAACAAAAATACCCAAGCATCTTCCCAACTACCCATTAAAATTTATTTCTAAACAGTTCTGCATGATGACAGGTAGCTGTATGCTTCTTGAATTATAAGGTAAATTTGTTAAAGGCATCTCAAATCTTCTGGAAATATTGTTTCTGTTTTAAGAAGGGCTGTGGTAGTTTATTAGAGAAAAATGACTGATCCTTTTTTCAGAATAAATTAGTTTTAGTATCCCTAAGCTTTGTAGTATATAGACTAAAGAAATGGATTAGCTTATGTATTTTTCTAAGAAACAGAATTACAAAAGGTGGTTGCCAGATATGCATATTTTCAACATTTTATTTGGTAAATATTTAAAAAGTTGTATTTAAAATATTTACAAGATATTGCTGTCATTTATACAAATAGATAAAACCAAAATATATAATGAACACAATTCAATGAAAAAAACTTTGAAAAAAACAATTAAGACCTCTAGTAATTCAATTATAAAATATTTGCTCTCTTACCAGTTTCCCATAGCTTATAACTTTTATACTATATTTTGTGAATTGCAGTATCTTTATAAAACAAACAAAATGATGCATAATAACATTTTTTGTAGACATTTATGTGCTACATGATAATTGAGGAAAGAAATGTGCATTTGCATGAAAAATTGCTTGAGGAATGTTTACCTATACATATTTTTTGACTTACAAGGGCTCAGCACCAGTAAGAGTGTTAATGTCTCCATCTTAACCACAGATAATAATATGGAATATACATCAATACAGACAGATGACTTCTAGAGACAGAAATGTTTTCACTGTCACAACAGGATATTTATAAGCATCAAATCTTCTAGAAGCTTCTCTAACCTAGAAATGCATAAATGTACATTGCAAGAGGTAAAAGTTTCCTATTGCAGAATTCTAGTCACTTCAGTAGTCACAGTTAAACTTGTTCCGGGTTTTCAAATCCTCTTTTCCAGGACTTCATACATTTTGGTATTTTAAAAAATTCTTTCTTTCAAGTTTCTGTAATGAGAAAAAGATAGTTTTATTTACCTGGAATGTTCTCGTTTCTCTCATGACAGGTAAAAACACATAACAGGAAAGGGATGCTATTATAACCAAGAATCCAGTAACATAATATTTCACACAGAATCATAGCAGAATCTTTCTGCAGTTGTCTAATTTATTTTCTTTTTTCAAAAGATCTGTCTTGGATAAAACAGATTACAACATGAAAGTAATCTGGTAACCTACCTTGATTATGAGTTTCGCTTGCTTTGATCTGGGATTTAGGCATCGTTGTCCTTTATGTTCTTTTAGAGTGACACTGTTAAGGGGACATACAGGAGTTACAGTTTGAATGGAAATACATGAACAGAAAAGCCCCGCCATTGTCACGTTCAGCAAACTTGTTACTTACATCACTTCTGTTTTGTCACAGTTGTTACTTGGGTAAATTATGGAGGCTTTCTCAATATCTGCCACCTTCACTGCTTTTGCTCCAGGGCCTATGCAAAGACAACGTCCCCCTCGAAACATGGGAAACCTAGAATAGATCATAGCCTTAGTAATGCATCTGATTGCAACTGGTGGCTTCGGTTTATAATCCTGGTGATGGATGTAAGCAGAGCTTTCATTAAGGGTAAAGATAGTAATTTGTCAGATAGCACTTGACACAGCAGTTACTGGGAAAGGAGTTAAGTAAGATGTTGATGATTTTCTCTTTAAATTTGTCAGCAAACCATTAAAAAATAAAGGGAAGCATGAAGAAAGGTTACTGGAGGTGAAGCTTGTTTTGGCCCTTGGTTTTATCCTTAAGAATTTTCCCAGGAAGCTGCTAACATTCTCTTACATAAAATTTCCTTAACAGACATTTACAACTATCGCTAAAGGCTTTTGGCAGTTCTTGTAGCCAAATAAAAAATTTCATGAAGTTTATTATCTCTAGTTTCAATAATCATCTCTAGTGCCTTAAACATTTCCAGCGTTCCCCTGCCAAAGCTGCAGTAACTTCAAATCTGTGAGATCAAATAAAAATTCATCATGTCTTTCAGAATAAAAGTGGAGGAAAAGACATTTGAAACATTAGAAAAGGAATTTATAGGCTGAGAAATAAAAAGCACCATCTACCTTGAGCAATTGTAGCACAGAATATCACAGCCACAACTATCACCATGTCCTTCACGCTCATGTTTGTTTATCGTCCTTGCTGCTGGTGCTGCTGCTGCCTTGGCACTCTTCTTGGAGGGAATAGAAATGATGGGCATGAAAGGAAACTCTTAATTGGTATTTATAGAGCATTGACTATAACAATAATCCTTTTATGGCAACAGGAATTTTCTCTTCCTTGGGTTATCCTCCTTTCTTGCTTCCAAGAGTTTCTGTTTTGTTTTCTTCTAAGTGTTACTGTCCTTTCCTATATGTAGTCGTTTTGAAAGTGGTAAGAATGTGAAAGCACTCTGTAAAGGGCAGCATTCATTGAGAACAGAGTCTATCCAGATGGGAACCAGCCTTCTTAAGGTTCTTTTCCTAGAAATCCATTGAACTGTTGGGCTACTCTGGGTAGTGGAATTCTGATGGCCATTCATTCAGGAAGGTTGTCTTCCTGTTTTCATTCCTTTCACTGTCCATCTTTCACATAACTGTACAAAAGAATATTCTAGAAAAAAATTTTAATATCTGGCTTGCTTTTACGTCCAAACTCTTATCATAGATAAGACCTATTTTATTTGACATCTTATTATCTTTATATTTTTGCCTATAATTGCACTTCTAAGGAAGTCTCCCTGTATTTCTGTACATATATTCATTTTTTGCGTTTTTAACTATTTTTACTTTCTAAACATTTTAGCACTGTTATTTAGCACATAACCTTGTATGAATTGTATTATGGATTTGTAAAAAAAAATACATCCTCTTTCTTCATGTGATGTTTTTATCTTAGATTCTGCTTTGGTGTAATCCCTGTTTTTTATCTTTACTATTTTCCTCTTAAGCTTCCTTAATCTTTGTTTTAAGTGTGTCACTTCTAGACACTTAAGTGTGTCACTTGGAGACACTTAACTTCCTAATGGATGAGTATGGTAATTACTTATCATAAGTATGGAGTAACTGGTAATCTGTATTTTAAACTTCTTTTGTTCTTTAAGAGACAGATTCATGCTGTGTGGTCCAGGCTGGAGTCCAGTAGTGTAATTATAGCTCACGCAGCCTCGAACTCCTGGGCTCCAGTGATCCTTCCCTCTCAGTGGCTGGGACTACAGGCATGTGCTACCATGTCTTGCTAATTGTTATACTTTTTGTAGAGTTGGAGTCTTGCTATATTGCCCAGGCTGGTCTTAAACTCCTGGCCTAGTGTTCCCCCCACCTTGGCCTCCCAAAGTGCTGGGTTACAGGGGTGAGCCACCAAGCCCAGGCAATAATTTGTATTTTTGTGATGCTTTCTTTTTATGTTTTCTTTTAATTCTTTCTAACTTGAAATATATTTTCTTTAACTTTTTCTCTTATGTAATTTGAAAGGAATGCACTGTTTTACATTTTGTTATTAAACATTAAAAATCTCTAAGACTGTTTTTACCTAAATTTTTCTTATTACTTACATCAACCATCAGTAATATATTCTAGCTCCTCTCTTTGTAAGATGAGAAAAATATTGTAACTTTCTTTCAAAAATCTTCTATTTCTCAGTTTTGTTTATATGATCTGGGATTTTATAGCTAGTTTATTATTTTCAGATGATTATTTTACATGATTCAGTATCTCTTTTGAGAATTATCAATTGCTTTTTTTCTTGAAATCATATATTTATTTAGCTATAATCCTACATTTAATTCTTTAAGAGCTATTACTAGTCTTTAAAACCTCGGAAAGTCTTTACAGTAGTTCCTGTTGTTCCTGGCCTCAGTTACGCGATTTCAGTTACCTGCAATTAACTGCATCTGAAAATATCAAATGGAAATTTTCAGAAGCAAGGCTGTCATAAGTTTTCAATTGTGCACTGTTCTGAACAGTGTGATGAAATCCTGTGCCATCCCCCTCTGTTCCTCCATCCCATCAGGTGGGCATTTTATCATCTCACGGTATCACAAGAAGGGTGAGTACAGTACCATCACATACTCACTTAACTGTATCAAAGTATAACGATAGTGTTCTATTTTGTTATTTTACTGTATCTAATTTATAAGTTAAGGTACATGTTAAAATATATAGGAAAAACCATAATATACAGGGTTTGATATTATCTGCAGGTTCAGATGCCACTGTGGGTCTGGGAATGTATCCCCTGAGGATAGAAAGGGACAATTGTATTTTAATAAAATTCTAAATAGCTAGTTTATTAATTTTTTTTCTCATTTGGTCATTCATTTAGCATATGTCAACCAAGATGAATTTTCGTATAGGAATACGGGTGAAGCAAAAGTAGTATGTTCTTGGAGCTCATAAGTCCTCATCCGTTATTTTTTCTTTACTGTTGCTTTTCATTTTCTCAGCATTAGAAACGTCGTAGAACATGGTTGTTAACAGGGGAGACTCTGGAGTCAGCCTGTGTTCAAGTCCAGGCTGTGTGATCCTGAGCAAGTTACCTCAACTTTTTGAGTCTTAGTATTCTTATCTATAGATTGGGGATAATAATAGGTCCTTTTCCATAGGACTGTTGTAGGCTAGGTATTAAAAGAGGTATGCATGTAAATAATTTAGAAAAATATAGGTATAGGGCACTCAAAAAGCATTAACTGCTGTCATTATTTTTAATATTTTTCAGTGTTCTTTTCTAAATTGACATAACACATCTAACGTGTTTTCAATTGTTTTTCAGCATTAGCACAATCACAGCTACCGAGTAAAAGACTGAATGATGTTGTCATATAAAATATTTTAAATTGTAACAACTGTAAATGTTAAAATGACACACATCATAAAAATCACTTACAGAAAGTACGTGAACACAGCAGCGTGGTTCAAAACATACAGACAAACAATAATGAAGATTTTTCTTTACCAGCTAACGTATTGTCATGTAGCTTTGGTGTAAAGCAGTTTCTTAAATACAGATTCTTGATTATGTTTCTAAAGAAGACCTTGGAAATTGATATTATCTAAACATCATGCTATTTTAAGTGGTCATTAATTTAAAGTTACATAAAATATGTGTGAATTAATGCTTAGCCATGTAGAAAACTTGAGGGTCACACTTTCCTCCTTCAGGCTTCTGTGGATATTGTTTTATTGTCTTACTTTACTACAAAAGTATTGCTGGGATAGTGAAAACATTGGAAAATATGTGCAGTTAGGAAGAATCATACCACCAGAGAGAATCACTATTTTCCACCTCTTTGGACATACATACTCTCTCTCTCTCTCTCTGTCTCTCCCCCTACCCCCATCTTTCTCTCTCTCTTTCATCTAAGAAGTTCCATAACAGACTATGTCAGTCTTCTGTTTTTTCCTGTGTGTTGGGATACTGTATTTATAGATACTTCAGAAGGAGGCAGGGGAGAAGACAGGGAGAGAAAAAAAAATTCCTCTCTCCCTCCGTGAGGGAGACTAGGCAGTAAGTATAGACATAGGGAGGAGCAGCTGCTGCTGCGAGTGGCCCTAGAGGAGGGTCTCCCATGTGAATGCAACCTGTTCTATTCTTCCTCAGGGCTAAATCACAGTTTGGATGCTGAGGGAGGTGATTCAGTTCTCGTCACTTCAAGTCTCCAGGTGATCGCTCCAAAATGAAGCCTTGGCGGTCGGTTGCTCACGCCTGTTATCCCAGCACTTCTGGGCGACAGAGAGACTCCAACTCAAAAAAAAAAAAAAAAAGAAAAAAAAAAAAAACGAAAGGCAAGAGGATTGCCTGAGGCCAGGAGTTCAAGACCAAAATTATGCAGAGTAAGGAGAGGGATTGGTTTTGGGCTGTAACCTCTTCACTCATTTCTCTGAACCAAACAAAAAGCAAGCCGAATTAGGCTTTGGCAGATGCTAATATGGATACTTTCTCCTTTCTTACCACTCGCTCCCTCTTTGTTGCCTCTTCCTCCCAGTGCTCTTGGCTTAGAGTTTCCTGGAAAGCACTACCCCTTTCTACAGTAGTTCATTTGTTCATTCACTCATTAATTCACCCAATGTTTGTTTTAGGTGTCTATCACATGCTTGGCCCACTTACAGGTACTGGAGACAGAGCAGTGAATAAAACTCATCAAGTTTTTTCTGCATCTGTAAAAGACAGTCTGCCTGATTTCTGCTGGCTCTAGATGTGTGGTGTCAGATGTATCATCTCCAGGATCATGACTTGTTCTGGCCGAAATATTCTCTGATATCACACGAGTAAGATTATTTTCTTCTAGAACATCACCTCATCTAGTGAGCCTGACAGCTCCTTATTCTTTCTATTTATATAATAGGTTCTTCCAGCACGGAATGTCCTTTCCTGTCCCTTTCAGAATCCTTTCCTTAAATCTTGATATCACCATGAAGCCGTCTTTATTACATGATTATTTTTTTCTCCTAACTATATAGCGCTTACTGTCTTGTCTAGCTTTATCCAGTTGAAATATATTGCAAGTCACATACATACTTTTGAATATTCTAGTAGTCATATTTAGAAAGTAAGAGTAAGCTGATGAAATTAATTTAAATAATGTATTTAATTTAAAACATGAAAATATTTCAGTGTATAATCAATATAAAAACATTAAATTAGATGTTTTCCTTTTTTTTTTTTAGTATTAAATCTTCAAATTGAACTAGCCGCATTTCAGATACTCAGTAGTCACATGTGGTTAGTGGCTACTATATTGGACAGTGAGGGTCCAGTTATTCATTTGGCATGTGTTATATACTGCCTTGATACTTGACTTAAATTTAAACTAAATCTGCAGATGGAGAGTAGGAGAGATACTGAGATTTTTTTAAAAAGCTTTTGTAAATTTCCCAAATTATTTTCTTCTTTCTCTCTCTTTACTAAGTTGTTACATTGCGTTGCTGTTTCTCTTCGATTAAATGCAAAAAAAAAAAAAAAAAATCAAACTGCATCCTTTGTTTTTTTAGTAGTGTTGGACTTTTTGTGCTGTTTCTAGAATTTGACTTTCTCTTTCATATTCCCAAGTTCACTCATTCAAGTTTTCTCTTTAATTTAAAGGAGTGTCCCAGGAGATGAATCTGGTTTCCATAATTGATCACCAAAGTCCATTCCAGCTTAAAAATTCTGTAATCTGTGATTCATCAGAAATTTTATTAATGCTCCCCAATTTTTTAATTAGAATTTTTAATGTTTTCAAGTTGGAAGAGATTAATGTAAGTTATTTAAAGATAACTCCCAACTATTCATTCACTAGGTCTCTTGATAATATATTGCCTGCCCCTCCCAAAGGTTATATCACCATTATTTTGTTCAGTTAAGTTAGTGAAAAGTGATTTAGAAATGGAAACTAACATTTCCATTTATTATAAATCACTATGACTTAACAGAATCCTGTTTTGAGTTTATAGAATGCTGGTGACTCACTCTTAGGGAACAGGTTGCCAGGAATGTGATAGGCACCAAAAATAATGTAAACAGATGGAATGGATTAAGGTAAAATCCCGAATCCTTAAAAGTATAGTAGTTCAGTACCTGATGCTCTTTTACAAAGGGACTTAGGCATATAAAGAGCTGCCAGTGGATTTTTGGGGACCCCTTAATGGAATATTACTTCTGTGATTTTCTTGCATTATTAAAATACCTGTCCTAGAAATCAGACAAATCCTACAGGTTATCTTCAAGGGCAAGGCTATATTTTTCCCCCCCAAACTTGAAATAAATTGTATACATAAAAGAAATAATTAAGACATCAGGGGATAGTGCATATTTTATTGCTGTTGGAAAGAGCTCCCAAATGACAATGAATTTTGAAGAGGGATGTTTCTGAGTTTATTCTTTATCTCTTCCTGGGACTTTGACATAAGGAAACATTTTCAAAAGCTATATTCTGTTAATGCAGTCTGGCATTTGAGAATGAGATGGACCAGAGATCACATTTCAGAAGAATGGTTTCATCCTGGATATGTGCTACTCCAAACACTGCAGTCTTGAGTCATGCACAAAAGGGCCAGTTTTCAGTGGCCACCAGCATTGTGCTTCTCTCTGCATGCCTGGGAGAGCCACTGGTAGTCACCTATCTTTCTTTTCTTGTAGCATGTCAGAAGGATTGGAATCAACCTTGGCACACTTTGTATGAAAGATTACTGAATCTCTTTTTTTGTCATTTAAAAAATCTGTATAACTTTATGGGGTACAGATGTAATTTTGTTAAATGGATATAGTGCATAGTGGTGAGGTCCTGGAATAATGTACATTGTACCCATTAAATAACTTCTCTCATTTACCCCCCTCCCTCCCACCCAACCACTCTTCTGAGTCTCCACTGTCTATCATTCCATGTGTATACATTATTTAGCTCCCACTTATAAATAAGAACATATATGTACTGAATTTCTGATGTTAACGGAAAGGCAATTATCTGTATTCTGAAAGTTGAACACAGAGAGAAGAAATAAGTTTTTAGCTTCCGGTGATTGAGGATTTGGTTACTAGTGGTTCAATTTACTTTGCTTTTTAACTATGCCTGTTCATGCTTATCAGATATGGGTTATTTGTATCTTGCACCTGGGGCTGAATGGTTTCTTAGTGGCTTAACTAAGTTTATTGCACAGGAGGGAACTTCCTAAAACATTTAAGCTATAGGTGATTTATTAAACTATAGCTTTTTTATTTTCTCAGAAATTAGCTGATTAAGAGCTAATTTCTCTTCTGAAAGGAAAACTTAATGGTATCAGCCCTATGTTAATATAACAGTCCTATGAGAAAGGTACTATTATTATCCCATCTATAGAAGAGTTATCAAAGAACAACCTTTTTTTTTTTAACCTGGCAAAGCACAGTGTGTAAATATTGTTTGTTTTATCTATAACTAATTGATTTGCCTTGGATTTTTTTTTTCTTGAGTCGGGGATCTCACTCTGTTAGCCAAGTTGGAGTACAGTGGCACAATTACTGGCTTACTGGAGCCTCAAACTCTTGGACTCAGGCAATCCTTCCACCTTGATCTCCAGAATAGCTGGGTCTATAGGCTATTGCCACAGCATCCGGTTAATTTTCTTTTGTTTTTATTTTTTACAGAGATGAGGTTTTGCTATGTTGTTTAGACTAGTCTCAAACTCCTGGACTCAAGCAGTCTTCCTTCCTTGGCCTCCCTAGGTGCTGGGATTATAGGCGTGAACCACTGTGCCCAGACAGAATGTTACTTTTTGCCAAGTCCACCATCAGGCTAATTTTACTAGAGTATAATGAGCAAGTATCAAAGAAAAGTTACTTGATTTGTGTTCACAAGAATTCAGAAGATAAAAAAACTCCATGGGTTTGAAAACTACTATTTTCCTTTAAAATTTTAGGTAAAATTCAAAAATTATATATATTAAAATTTAGAGCACGGAAGAAGAAATGATTGAATTTTGTTACCTCACTGAAGAGACCAGCCCCTTTTCCATGTCTTCTAGACCCGTCACAGAATGCTTGCTGTCATGTGTATGCTTTTGAGCCAGGAGCAGGGAGTTGTACAAAACAACTTCAGCATTGCCATAAGCTTCAGAGAAATTGTTCTTCTCACAACAAAGGCAGCTCTGTGCATGGCCTTCAGTTGGCTGCCTGGAAAATGACTGCAGTCGACAACTGCCAGGTCAACGTGGATGTTCCTGTTAATTTTCCAAGTTCAGAAACAACATGCCTATTGTTAGGGGATAGAAGCATGTGAGAGATTAGCAGTGAGCAGCTTTACAAACAGCCAACCAAAGGAAATCTTGTTCAACACAAAGGGAGAAAATTGTACAGTGGCTTCACCTCCCATTAGTTTATTGCCTCAGTTACTAGGAGGAGCTGGGGGAGGAGGAGATAGATGTGCCCAGTAGACTCTCACCTGGAAAGATGAGACCCATTAGTGAACTTTAGAAGAGCTATGTCTGCAAGGTAGGAAACCGCACTGGATTTATTTGTAAGTTTTTGAAAAGTAGAATATAAGTAAAATGGCCATTTATAAGGAGCATTTAAGTACACGTGGTTTGTTAGCTTGAAGTAAGGATTCACTAAAATAAACATTTTAAATGGAAGATATAGTGAGGAAAGGAAAAAAAGTGCTGGAAAGATATTTTTTCTTGCAGATAGTATTTTGTTATATTGATACTTCAAGCAGATTGCTTTCGTTTGGATTCAAAACAAGAGCAACACTTTTTAATATTTAGATGGCCTTAAAAAATTTTGGACATTATGCTGAATGCTACTGTCCATTCTGAGTCAGCGTCTCACTTTGTCGCCCAGGCTGGAGTGCAGCATCTCCTGGACTCAGGCAATCCTTCTGCCTCAGCCTCCCAAGTAACTGGGACTACAGGTGAGTGCCACTATGCCTGGCTGATTTCTAAGTTTGTTGTAGAGACGAGGTGTCACTATGTTCCCCAAGTTGGTCTTGAACTCCTGGGCTTAAGCAATCTTTCTGCTTTGGCCTCCCAAAGTCCTGGGATTATAGACATGAGCCACTGCACCCGACCTGCTCTTTTCCTTTTTAATTAAAAAATCAATAAAACACTTCTATCATTTTTCTATTTCAAAGACTTTTCTAATCTCCTGGTTAACCTTAGCACCCACAGTCTAGCTTATTTTCTGTTTTTCTTGCTTCTCTGTTCTTACTTTCTGTATGTGGATAGGTGAGCAGTAAATGGTGGAGGGCCATGTGACTACCTCTTCAGCCTTCTCTCATCTTCCGCCTTGCATCTCTCACCTTGCATCACTCGCTTTGCATCTCCCACCTTGCATCTCTCACTCTGAATCTCTCATCTCTTGCCTCGCATCTCCCATCTCTTACCTTGCGTCTCTCGCCTTACATCTCTCATCTCTCACCTTGCATCTCCCTCCTTGCATCTCCCATCTCTCGTTTTGCATTTCCTGCCTTGCGTCTTCTGTCTCTCACCTTGAATATTCCGCCTTGCATCTCTCATCTCTCGTCTTGCATCTCCTATCTTCCTACTTGCATCTCTTGCCTTGCATCTCTCGCCTTGCATCTCTCACCTTACATCTCCCACCTTGCATCTCTCACCTTGTATCTCCCACCTTGCATCTCTCACTTTGCATCTCCCGCCTTTCATCTCCCCCTTGCATCTCCCGCCTTGCATTTCTCATCTCTTGTCTTGCGTCTCTCACCTTACATCTCTCGCCTTGCAGCTGCTGCCTTGCATCTCTCACCTTGCGTCTCTGGCCTTGCATCTCCCGCCTTGTATCTCTCACCTCTCACCTTGCATCTCTCATCTTGCATCTCTTGCCTTGCATCTGGGCCAATTAGTAGCTGGATATGTGCTGGTAGCAGGATAGGTGATGGAGACCAGAATACTTGCCATCATTTGTTTAATGTCTGCCAGGTATCGTACAGAGTGTCTTACTTGTCCTCACAACAATTCTGTGAGAAAGGGCATGCTTATCTTTTTTAAAAAGAAGAAAAGGAAACTTTAAGAGACTGTGTAACTCTCCCCCAAATCACTTAACACGTTTAGTAAGTAACAGAGTCAGGGAATAGCAGCAGTGAAAAACACACAAGTTCCTTTCTCTGAGGAAACCGGAGTGACCTCAAAATTCCGACTATATAACTCCCAGACCCAAGCCTCTCTGGAAAATAGAAAATCCAAAAGAAGATTAGAGCAGAAGACTAGGTATGAAATATTTCAAAATAAATGAAATATGAGAACCCTGGTAAGAAAGCAATTTGAAAGCTGCAGAAGGTCTAGAGCCCCATTCCATTTACATCTTGTTGAATAACAGGAGAATGACTGTGGTGAACCTTGTTAAAATTTGCCATTTTGTTGGTTATGTTTATCCTTTATTTCCCCACTGTGACTAGCTGTAGGGACCCTTAGAAAACCTCAGAACAACCAATGCTGATTCCAGGGACAGGGAAACAGGGGCCTGTGTTCTTTCCTACGATTAGCTGAGGTACACAGAAACTCTGGTCTGAGGCAGTTGCTGATGTCAGTATAGTGGGTAGCCAGCAGGACAACTCTTGTCCCTAAGGGTTTATACCAGATGAAGGCCTGTGTCCTTCCAGGGTAACAGGGAAGGATGGAAGAGGCACAGAAACCGCTTAGGCCTTCAGTGACAGCTCTGCTCCCTCTGTGCCTTCCTTCCATCTCGCTACCTTCTTCTTCTTTCGATTGTGTTCGGAGTCCTGATAACACTGGTTGTTTCCTCTCTCCTTTTTCCACATCCCATCCCTTCTAGAATCCTTGAAATTTGAGTTGACATTTTTAGAAGGATGCCGGGAATCAGCCCAGTTAGTAGGTTGAGTCTTGAAGGGTTAAACTAGCGGAGGAAACCGAGGCTGTATGCCTGGAAGGTCTTTCCCAAATCCAAATATACAGAACCAAGAGCTGAGCTTAGAAAGCCAGAGGCCCATGATTATATTCTAAAACCAAGAACTAAAAGTAGGTCTTGAAAGCCAGGGATCGAGGTTTAGGGGAAGAGAAAAGAGTATTAGGTTTAGAGTAAGGGGGCAGCAGGCCTAAACATTGCCAGCAACCAGCATTACGGTTTAACAGCAGCAGAGCGATGACAGTGGGGAGCTGGGTGTGTATAAGGAGACTGGGAAGGGGCATGTTCCTCTTGCCCATCAGGTGGAGAGGGAGGGAGGAAGAGAAAGGTGTATTTCTGAAATTGAAGGTTGAAACCCAGAGCACATTTCTCCTTAGAAAACTAATACAGATTAGGTTAGTTAGATTTCTGGGCTAGCCTGCTAAAATAGTTACCTCATAATGAACTTGGAATGTGTATTCTAACTATCATGAAAAACATCATCTTGGTAAAAGACAATGGGTTATCAAATGAACTTTTGAATTAGGTTCCATTGCTAAGTGAGCAACCGCTTGTGAATTAGAATTAGTCAGACTTGGGTATTTTCTCATGGCTTACAGACATTAAGAAGACTGTTTACTATTTTTAAAAAGTTTAAAAAAAGTTAGTGACACTTGAAGGGTATTAACCAGTTATTTTATAGAATATCCCTTAATTTGTTTTCTCTGATGTTTTCTCATAATTGGAATAAGGTTATGTGTTTTTGGCAAGAAAATTACAAAGTGATGTTTTCTTTTTAGTGTGTTACATCAAGGCTCATAATATTGATATGTGTTATTAATAGTGATGTTTACTTTAATCATTTGATTAAGTTTGCCATGTGCCAGGAAGAACTATTAAAGATTGAAGGTAACTAGGGAGAAGTAACCAAATGCAATGTGAGTCCTGGACAGGATCCTAGAAAAAGGATGTTAGTGGCAAACTTGGTGAAATTCAAAGAAGGCCTGAAGTTAACAATACTATACCAGTGTTAATTTCCTGTTCTTGATCACTGAACAGGATCAAGAAAACATGTTAACAGGGCTGGGTATGGTGGCTCATGCCTGTAATCCCAGCACTTTGGGAGGCAGAGGCAAGAGGACTGCCTGAGCTCATGGGTTTAAGACCAGCCTGGGCAACTTAGCAAGACCTCATTGCTACAGTAAATCAAAAAATTAGCCGGGCATGGTGGTGCACGCCTGTGGTTCCAGCTACTTGGAAGGCTGAGGCAGAAGGATCACCTGAGTCTAGCAGTTCAATGCTGCAGTGGCTGTTTGCGTGCCACTGCACTCCAACCTGAGTGACAGAGTGAGATTCCAACTAAAATAAAAAATTAAAAACAAAACAAAACACATGTTAACATTAGGGGAAGAGAAGTGAGAGAAATAAGGATACTCTCTGTAATATTTTCACAATTTTTCTGTAAGTCTAAAATTAACTCAAAATAAAAAGCTAAAGCATAAAGATATTTAACATTTACATAGTACTTACTATATGCCAGATGTACTCTGCATCTGTGAGCTCTAGGATTCCTCTCAACAACCCTGTGAAGGGAGCTTATAATCCCCATTTGACCTATGAAGAAACCCAGACGCAGGGAGATAAGAAACTGTGTCCAACATCACATGGCTATTAAATGATCACATAGTTAAAAAGTGACTGAGTCAGGATTTGGACTGAGGCATTTTGGATCCAGAAATCAATTACAGTGTACTGGCTTTCAGTGTGCTATCTATGCTCATTGTTTAAAAATAACTCAGATGCCGGGCTCGGTGGCTCAGCCTGTAATCCCGTGCTTTGGGAGGCTGAGGTGAGTGGATTGCCTGAGCCCATGGGTTCGAGACCCGCCTGGGCAACTTGGTGAGACCTCATCTCTACAATAAATCAAAAATCAGCCAGGCGTGGTAGCGCATGCCTGTAATTCTGGCTACTCGGAAGGCTGAGGCAGAAGGATTGCCAGAGTCCAGTAGATCGAGGCTGCGGTGGCCGGGAGCGACCATTGCACTCCAGTCTGGGCGACAGAGTGAGACTCCAACTCAAAAAAAACAAAAACAAAACTCAGATATACCAAAAGCTCTACTTCCCCTGAGGTAATCTCTGTTACTAGTTTTTTGGATTTTCTTTTAATCCTTGAACATTGATAGCAGCCCCCTTTGGTTTTTATCCGTAATTTTCAAAGCTCTGCTGTGGCTGTGTTTCATTTTCTCTTCAGAATCTTCTCATGGCATGCTGGAATGTTGGAAACTAGGGAATCTCGTGTGAGTTGGCCAGATAGTCTTTATGGGTAAAGTACCAATTGCTTATAAACACTAGGTACAGTCTGTACCATGAGATTAAGTATTAATATTATGGAATCAAAAAATGTGTGGAGTTTAGCCAAGTTCTGCTGCTACTCTTATGAGTGCTTTAATTAATAGGCACAGCTTTTCCATTCTAGCATTGGAATTACCTGTGTGTGTGTGTCTTAACCCGATGACTTGCCAGCCACTGTAGTCGCTGGTTTGTGGTCTGTTAAATGTAAGAAAAGTCAACTTTGGAATGCTGAATTTCAAGAGTTTGGTCTCATTAATCTATCTCCTCAATGTAGAGACCGAGCTTCCTTAAACTGCCAGAGGTAAGAAGTTCCACAAGGTACATATTGCTATAAAGGAAGACTCTCTTTGAGTTAAACATAAGGTTGATAAAATGCATGTAATGACACTTACTGACTCTGTAACCTTCATAATTCTAGGAATCAATCATTGCTAATTCATGCACTTAGATATATTCATTTCTATCTTTCTGTTTTTTGGGCAAAACCCCCCACCTTATTATGTAAGAGGTGAGAAAAGTAACAGGAATTTCTCATCTATTTCTACACACACACAGCAAGCATGTAGTCCTTGCTGCAGATGGAGCATGTTTGGTTTTCTTTCCATAGTTAGGGCATTTTCCCCCTACACATTGAATAAAAATGTATAAACAGCAGCAATTGTGACTTTTCTCTTACCTTTGGTTTGGTGGTTCAGGGATGAATCTCATGGAAGATATTTGCTTTGGAAGGTCTAAAGTTCAAAATTCTTTTAGTTTTCTTTCTGTCTTCCTTCTCCTTTCTCTTTTTTTTTCAATTTTTTTTCAAATAACTGAACACATGGACTTTTTTCTAATCTTTAGCCACTTCTTCAATCTTTTTTTCTCTTGCCTTCCTTCCTTTTAAATTGATTATAATATGGAATTGAATTTTTTAAAAGATCTGTAAAATTTACTTTTAAAAGGTTATTTCTTGGTCTTAAATTTAAAAGGTTGTGAGTTGAACCTTTCCTGTTTCTTTAACCAAAAAAACTATAATTAAATGGCTTTTTGCTCATATATGTTCTCAATTGATTTTTTTTCCCCTTGTAAATAGCTCAAAGGAAAAAAAATACCTTTCAGTACTCTTATTATATATTCAGGCAATCCCAAATTTCATGGATAGCTAAATTAAAGTACCAAGTGACTCTAACAATTTAGAGAAATGAATTTGTAAAGTTTAGTAGCACCAAGGTCAGGGCAATTTACTTAAGTGAAAAAACAAGCAAACTATAAATATAATTTGGAGAACTATCAAGTTTGTACATGTCTGACAAAGAGAGATGAGGAATACAGGATAAACCATTAGCCAAATATAAGTGAGATATGTAACTCCAACACTTATAAATTAGCAAATGAGGTGCTGATGGGTTGACATGCAAGAGTTGTGAGTCAATCGTTAGGAAATCAGTGCTTTCCTATCGATGTTAAAATGATGACAGTGATTGTTCAATTTAAGAGGTCCCTCAAGGGCAGGAACCTTGTTTGATTTATCTTCCACCTCCTATTTGTTTTGCATAAAGTCTTAATAAATGTTTTTCCATAGTTCCTGGCTTATGACATCTAACTAACATACCAGCTACCTAAAATGCAAGCCCAAATATAAAACCTAACCATTAGATAATAGGAGGATCTTTCACTTACTGTATGGAGTGCCCCTCTTTCTGGCCACTAGTCACTTTGGACTGTACCTGAATCTATTCTGGGCCAAGGAGAAGCAGATTGGGACAGTTGTGATCTCAGGAAAACCTGATGTTTGCAATGGAAAAGAGAGGCATGAAGAAATGGAAAAACTCAGATTCCCACACAATGCTTCTGGATTAGAAAAGGAAATGTCTTTGGTTACTAGACCGGTCTACTGGTGGTTTAATAAAGGATAGATAATAATCAGTTATGCTAAATGGTGCATAAGGATTGAACCATGGAGTGATAGTTATAGAGCCAAATATCTATTTCCAAATTCTATTAGCATTGTCATGTATTCTACGCAAGTCTTTAATCAGTACATGAAAGGTCTTCATTTATTCTAATCCTCCAGAAGTTTAGGAAAGAGACCTCTTAAATTGAAATCTTGATTAACCTTCTAGCCTAGAGACTGGTGTAGATAGTTGTGAAACAACTAGGATGTCCATAAATGTAATAAAAGAGAAGGAAACCACAGCTGTACTGAGACAATACAGCAGTCTGAAAGGTGATGTTATTTTATTGGCAGCATAGATTAAGGAACAAGGGCTGGAACAGAAAGCATAGAACTCTTTCTGGCCTATTTGAGAAATGTCTTGACAGAGCAGTTCTTTATTTAAAAGAATTATGGGTCACACACCAGATTCACATGCTAAGATTATTGTCAAAACACCACTGCTATCCTAACAACTAAAAATGAAATATATTCTAAAACCAAATTGAGTTCTGAATTAACCACCAATATTGATTATGAATGGACTATGCTTCCCTTCATTCAAATATAATTTAGAATTGACTATAGGGGCTGGACATAGTGGTTCACACCTGTGATCCCAGCACTTTGGGAGACCAAGGTGAGAGGATTGCTTGAACCCAAGAGTTCAAGACCAGCCTGTGCAACACAGCAAGACCTCATCTCTACAAAAAGTTAAGTAAAAAAAAAAAGCCAGGCATGGTGGCTCACTCCTGTAGCTACTTGGGAGGCTGAGGTAGAAGGATCATTTGAGCCTGGAAGTTGAGGCTGCTGTGAGTTGTGACTGCCACTGCACTCCAGTCTGGGTTAAGACTCACAGAGTTGAGACTTTGATCTCCCCCAAAAACCCAAAGAATTGACTATAGGGTATTCATGATAATTATCTTGATTGTCTCTGCCATGTAAAATCACTGAAAAAAAGAAAGGGGAAAGAGACCGTGCTACTGTATTCCTGCCTTTCAACCACTTCTCTCTTCCTTCCTTTATACCTCCCTCCCTTCATCCCTACCTGGAACTGCACTTTTCCTTAGGCAAGGGAGAGTGACTGAATATGCCAACTTGACAACCAAAGAGCTATGTTCCAGATCTCTCTTCCAGTTGTTTCCCAGTTAAGCAGACTTTCTTATGCATTCAGAGAGTTGGATGTTGTTTTAAAAGATCTTGCTGTGTAACAGCATTGGTTGGGGATGATACCAGTGGGTGGGAAGGAATGGGTAACTACTTATTTTGTGGCTATGACTCTAGATCAATCAGTAACCCAATTTAGAGATTGGCGAAGGCTTCTCTTAGAATGGGTTATGACTCACAGACTTGGTGAAGCTTCAGGAATATGATATTAAAATATCTAGAGGTTTGGTGAAATACTGTGCCAGACCAAAGGACTCAAGATGATTTATTATAATTTCAGAAGAGGCCAAACCACTACTAGTGTTCAGACAAGTGAGTGTATGAGAAGGATATGAGCCATTTCAGATTCAGCCTAGATTCTCTAGCTAACTAGCGTATTCTCTGAAGTTTATTTCTGTAATCTGGGAAGCAAGGGGACACTGGATAGCATAACCACTAATAGTCTGTGCATTGGTATCTATCAATGACATTTGACATTATCAGGCTCCTTCTTGAAATTCTCTTCCTTTGGTTTCCAGGATGCCATACTCCTGGTTTTTCTCCTGCCTCTCTGGTTGTTTCTTCTTTTCAGGCCCATCTTGCCTACCTTGTTAATTGTTGTGTGTGTGTCCTCAGAATTCAGACCTAGCCAGCCTCTAATCAGTTTTTATCCCATATCCTCTCTCACTAGCTATATCCTAGGCAGTGTGGTCAATGATCATGCTTCAGTATTTATATATACATCAGTGACTTCCAAATTATATTTCTAATCCAGGCATCTTCTTTGAGCTCTAGACCTGTATACATAACTGCCTACTCAATATCTCAATTTGGGTATTTAGCAGGCACCTCAAACACAACATATCTAAAAACAAACTCCTAAAATCTTTTCCTCCAAAGTCTGTAATTTTTTTTTTATGGCAGCACTAGCTGTCTGACCCAATCATCATCATCATCTTCACTCTCCTCCTCCTCTTTGTAGTAATCTCTCTTTGTAGTCTCCACTTTCTCCTAAACCTGCTGAAGGCATATGTTTTCTGCTGTGGAACTGTTATAAATTATTGATTAGTATCATATAACCAAGCTAAAAGACCTCATTTGTTTCTTATCTAGTTTAATGTATTTTCTTTGGGTCCTTGGCAATCAACTATTTCCTCCCTCAGGAAAATCTGTCTTCTTGAAGCTTCCGCCTATTCTCCTTCTCAGTCTCCTTCTTGAAATCTTGTCTCCATTTGCACCTAAATGCCAGTGTTCTCCAGGTATTTTCCAATATATGCCAACCCGTACACCTGTTGGTTAACATGATAGGCAGAATCATTACCTCCCCCTCCCCCTGTGATGTCCATGCTCTATTTCCTGGACTCTGTGAATATGTTACCTTTTATGGCAAAAGGAACCTTGTAAGTGGAGTTGTGGCTGTAGACCTTAAGATACATATATACATTGGCTAGGCCCAATGGAATCTCGTGAAACCTAAAGACAGACCAGTCGATTGTAGAGATGCAGTGGAAGAAGAGGCAAGAGTTAGAGCAGTGTGAGAGAGATCCCACTTGCTATTGTTGGCTTTGCAGATAGAGGAAGAGAACCATAAACCAAGGAATGTGGATGGCCTCTAGAATCTGTGAATAGCCCTCAGCTGGCAGCCAGTAAGGAAACAGGGTTCTTAGTCTCACATCTTCAAGGAGAAGCATTCTGCCAACCTGAATGAGCAAAAAAAATGGATTCTTGTTTAGATTCACTAGAAAGTAAGTTAGCCCTGCCAACACTCTGATTTAAAAAAATTTTTTTTAATTTTAAAATTGTGGGGTACAATTCAGGGTTAGGTATACGAATATTCATTGTGCAGGTACCCTTGTTGATGAGGTGTGCCCCCCCTTTCGTAGACAGTTTCCCACTACTGCCAATCCCACCTCCCTGCCCCCCCCACTCCCACAGTTTCCTGCTACCATCAATCCTTTTTTATAGCATTACAATAGTTGTTCAAGGTCTACTTATGAGTGAGAACATGTGATACTCAGTTCTTTGTTTCTGTGAAAGATCACTCAGTAT
>NW_007231770.1:77274-84184 GCF_000164805.1 Carlito syrichta | reverse complement strand
AAGTCCATCCAGGTTGCTATGAAGTTCATGATTTTGTTCTTCTTTATGACTGCATAATATCCCCTTAATACCCTGATTTTAACCCAGAGAATTTTGTTGGACTTCTGACCTAAATGTCTTAAGATAATAAATTTGTATTTTAAAAAATATATCTTATTTTAAAGATGTGGGGTCCAATTCAGGATTAGGTATACAAGCAGTCATCGTACAGGCAAAGCTTGGGCCTTCCTTTGGTCCCTACTTTGCCTAGCTTGAGATCAGGTACCCTTATTGATGCTATGTGCCCCCCCACTAAATTTGTATGGTTTTTAAGCCACCAAGTCAGTGATAATTTATCACAGCAACAATAGAAAATGAATGTAGTTAATGACTCTCAAATTTGAATTTTCATCTCAGGTTTTTCTCTGAACCATTCATTCAGCTGCCTACTGGATATCTTTATGCTGTCCTGCTGGGCCCTCATACTTATGTTGAGATAAAACTATTCCCTAAAACCTGCTCATATTTCTTATCTTGTCTGACGTTACTCCTACCCACTTAGATACATTAGCCAGAAGTCTGGGAATCAGTTGAAACTCCTTCCTTTCTCTTATTCTGTTTTCTACGTATCCCTACCCTGTGTAATTGATACCAAATCTTTTGGATTCGAGGTCTGTTACCACTGATTTAGGTCAGGCTCATGCCACTTCTCACTTGGATTTGTTGGGTAATCTCCCAACACATCTCCCTGCCTCTGGCTAAACTTCTTGCTAATTCCTTCTCTGTTCTATGAAGGTAGCCTTTGAGCTGATCATATTGTGTTTCTCTCCTACTTCCTAGTTTCCCTTTGCCATTTCCTGAACATTGCACACCAGGCTCTTGATGAGCTGGTTCTGCCTTTCTCTCCAGCTTTGACTCTCTGCACTCCTTAAAGTGTATCACACTGTCCAACTATATTGAATGACTTGCCTTTTCCTGAATATGTGCTATCTTTTATGCAGTCAGTGCCTTATGCATACTTTTATATCTACCTGGAATGCCCTCCCTTCTTTGTTTTCTTAACTCCATCTTCAGTCTTCAGCTGGATGGTTACCCCTTTTCAGTACCTCTTCCCATCACATTCTGAGTAGGTGTCATCCTCTATGGATCACTAGCCCCGCCTATATTTCTCACATTGCACTTGCCTCACAGTATTATAATTTTATATCCTCTTCCTATAATCGGTAAGTTATTTGAGGACAAGGGATTTTTTTTTCTTCATTTTTGTGGCGCAGACACCTTCTATGTTGTCTGTTAGGACACACTCCTAGTGGGGCCTCTGGAACGCTAGGACAGGCCTGCTGGGATGTGGGTGTCTGGTGTGCGATTCAGTGCCGCATGAAAGATGCAAAGAATTGCACAGAAGTTAGATTAGAAAATAAAGTTTATTTAGAAAGTAAATTGGAGAGAGAAAGAAGGGATTCACCTCCCCAAGGTAGAGGAGGGTGCCAAAGCCAGGAAACATGGCCTGGCCATAGCTTAAAGAGCACATGGCCACACCATAGCTTAGCAGGGCAATGGCTGCTGGTTGCTCATAGTTGAGTCCTTTTAATCCTTCCCTCTGTTGGGGGAAGGTCATTAAGATGGTTGGGTGGTGGTCTGCTCCATGTCATCACGAAGGGGCAGGTAAGCATAGATACTGATGTCAGGTGATGGACAACAGGCCGATGGGTAGGTTAGTCTGGGTTAATCTCGTGATTGCCATCATGGTGAGGGGGTCTGTCTCTGAGAAACTGGTTCTGTCCTTGGCTAGCGATTAGAGGGTAAGTTAAGTGAACTGCTAGAAAAGCATGAGAGTTAGGCAATTTTAAATTGGTTGCTCACTGGATATATTGACTCCATGTGATGTCCTTTCACTAACATTTAGTCAGGTGTAAAGAGTGAATAAGAAGCTGGAAAGCATAAGGATTGCGAGAAGCCCCAAAAGTGGCTTTCCACATGGATTTTTAGTTTCTTTCCCTAGATATTCTAAGGGCAAATTTAGACAGAAGTGTTTCTAGGATTGTTTAGGGGTAGCTTTTTGTCAGTTTTATGTGAAAGTTACCAAGAGAGCATATGTATTTGGTACTGGGTGTAGAAGTGCACAGGAGCTTACCGAGAAGCAGCTGCAGAAGAGAAACGCACAGGAGCTTACCGAGAAGCAGCTGCAGAAGAGAAGCTGCAGAAGTACATGTAAGAAGGCTTCCAGACCCATCCGTGGAGCCATCCACTGTTCTCCTCTGCAAAAAGGATTTTCCCTTTTAGTTTTGCTTCCCCTTTTTGAAAAACTAAGGTTTCCTATTCTAGGAGGGAGGGAGTTTATTTTAAAAAGCATTAAGTTATTTTCAGTTCTCCTTTACGTTTGACTGATGTTCCAACAGTAGTTACTTCCTGGGGGTTTCCAGCCTTGGGAAAAGAGTTAATAATTAAACTCTTGATTACAACATTCGCCAGGCTCAGAGGCAGTTTTGCTCTGTTCTTCATGTCATGTAAAATGCTCACCTGTTTAATAGTGCCCCTTTCATGCATTTATGCAGGAAAGGTGAGTGCTAAAAGCAGAAATGTGTCCCCCTTTGTTCCTTCTTACTCAGGGAGGCATGGCATCATAGGGCCTTGCGAATCAGTAGATCAGACCTTTCTTTGCTCCTGTTTTGTGTTCTTATCCAAAGGGTCCAGATAGATGTCATTTTAGACACCTTGCAGCTGATGCGTGAATGACAGTAGATAATTTTTTCGTCCCACTTACAATCTGTTTTTCTTCTTAAATCTGTGTTCACTACTCAGTTTTGTATTGTATGGAGAAAATAATGCAATGAAAGTACTTGTGAAGAAGCAACCTTAAGTGGGAGGAGGTTATGGGCTAGTGGGTATGGAGAATAAATGAATGCAGGAATGATGGGCTGGATCTGGCTTGAGTTGAGTCTCTGTCTGTGGGCCTGGCATCGTGGGCACCTAGGGCTGTTCAGTCCTGTTCACTGCCAGGCTTGAATAAGGCTTAACTGTGATCCCTTTCTAGCCACCATCCTACATTGTGGCCTGCCATGGTGCATTGGCCTGCTAGAGGCACACTTGTAGAGCCAAGTGGCTTCCTAGAACTTTCTGACAACCAAGGAAGTGGTTTCAGGTGTCACCTCTACCTATAATCTTGCAGTTTTAGTCATTATTAGAGAAACATTTCCCCCCCAGATTCTTCTGGGTTTGACATGTACTATTTCTAAGGTCAGTATTAAGAATTACATTACTATAGAGGAAGACTTAAAAGACATTCATTAGTCATCACAAATAATTTCTTTCAATATCACTGAAGATTCTGAGAAGACAGCAAAGATCCAGAAGTTAGAGTGATGTATTGGTAAAGATTTTGCCAAAAACTGTCCCCATTCACTACACAGAAACACAACAATTTTCATAGAATAAAGGAATTATGTATAGCTCAGAATCGCTTAGTTATACCATTGGCCCTTAAACAACACTGTGCAGGTACACTTATACATGGATTTTCTCAATAAATATATTGGAAAATTCTTTTGAAGATTTATGGCAATTTGTTTTATTATTATTATTATTATTATTATTTATTTTTTATTTTAAAGATGTGGAGTACAATTCAGGATTAGATAGATAAGTGATCATTGTACAGGTAAAGTGTTCTCACTTCCCCTGGTTTGAGGGGAAGTGGTTTGGTTCTCACTTCCCCTGGTTTGAGATCGGGTACCCTTATTGATGTTATGTGCCCCCTCCCCCAGTTTCCAGCTACTGCCAATCCCTTTGTTATAGAAACACTTCAAAAGACTGTAAAGACCCATGTAGCACGGACCCTTTACCTCTCTGACCTTGCCTTCCCCACTTAACTCATTCATCTCCAGTTCCACTTACCTCTGAGCCCTCCTTTCCTCAGACATAGCAGGCAGGCCCCTTGTTCTAGCTCAGTGTTGTCCAGAAGAAATATAATGTAAGCCACATATGTAATTCTAAACTTTCTGGTAATCTCATGTAAAAGACAAAAAGAAGCAAGGGATTAATTTTAATAATCTATCTTATTTAACCCAGTATATCTAAATGAGATGTTTTAACATTTTTTCCTATGTGTTTGAAATCCTGTATTTTACACTGATGGCAACACTTCTCATTTGGATACTAAATTTCCATCAGAAATACTTGGTCTGTATCTAGATGTCATAAAATGTATGGTTGAAAAGTAGATTTATATACCTGAGTTGTTCCAAACATACCAAAAATTTTTCCCATGAATCAATGATCAGTTTTAACTTTTAAATTAAATACAGTTAAACATTTGGTTACTTAGTCACATTCCAGTGCTCAGTAGCCGCCAGCCAGATGTGATAGTGTGGTGCTAGCTGGAGTAGTGGAGAGGGTTATGCATATGATCTTAGCATAAGAATGCTTTGCTCTGAGTGCAATACTGACCATGACTCTGGGGCAGCAGGACAGCAAAATCCTAGCTTGTGTCTTATCTTTATGCTAAATAATATTTCCACCATTGCAATATTGCAAACTGTATTTTGATTTTCAATTGTAGAATGGGCCTATATTTGAAGCATAGAAGATTTTATTATGACTATAACACAGACAGCAGATGTTATTAAATTCTGGCAATGTAAAGATAAAAGAACCACTGGTGGAGTTGGGAGATGGAAGGAAGAAAGGGGATGGAGGGAAGAGTGACAGTGCCAATGTCCTCCTTTTGTGAAATAGTACCAAAAAGAATGTTGAAATGGATGCTTTTAAATATACTAAAAATACTGTTATCAATGTTGAGAGGAAAACAGGAGTTGGATTACTGTGAGTAAAATGTTTATGAGTAACAAGTAGAAGATCTGTTCTCAGTGTGAGACCCTAGCAGTATAGTAGTAGTATAGTCACGGTGTCACTTAATGACAGGGATGGGTTCTGTTGTTGTGTGTTGTTAGGTGACTTCATTGTATGAATATCTTGATGTGTGCTTACACACCTAGATGGTGTAGCCTACTACACATGTAGGCTGTAAGGCATCGGTTCCCAAACTTTTTGGCCTCAAGGAACAGTTTCGTGGAAGGCAATTTTTCTATGGATTGGGCAGAGCAGAGGATGGTTTGGGATGATTTGGTAGTATTACATTTATTGTATACCTTCTTCCTATTATTATTACTTTGTAATATATAATGAAATAATTATGCAACTCACCATAATGCAGAATCAGTGGAAGCCCTGAGGTTGTTTTCCTGCAACTAGATGGTCCCCTATGGCAGTGATGGGTGACACTGACACCTGAAGTGTGTTCCTTATGTCCAGTCTACTCCATAACCTCATTTTGGTTGCTGTCACTGCAGAAAACCTTGCTTTACAAAGAAAGGATGTTGGAAACGGAAGCAGGCTTTTCAGTGTTGATCTGACAGGAGGTGGAGCTCAGGTGGTCATGTGAGCGATGAGAGCGGCTATAAATACAGATGAAGCTTCGCTACTTGCCCACTGCTCACCTCCTACTATGCGGCCATTTCCTAACAGACCACAGGTACCGGTCCCTGGCCTGCGGGTTGGGGACCCCTGTTGTAAGGTATACCCTATTGTTCCTAGGCTACAAACCTGAACAACATGTTATTATACTGAATATTGGAGGCAATTGTAACACAATGGTAAGTATTTTTGTATCCAAACATGTAAAAGCTACAATAAAAATACAGTTTAAATGACCCACCTGCATAGGGCACTCACCATGAATGGAGTTTCTCTGGGTGAGTCTGTGAGTGGGTGGTGAGTGAATGTGATGGCCCAGGACATGACTGCACCCTCCTGTAGGCTTTAGAAACACTATACACTCAGACTACACTGCACTTATTTAAAATTTTCTTTATTCAATAAAAAATTATCCTTAGCTTACTGTAACTTTTTTATGTTATAAAGTTTTAACTTTTTGACTTTTTTGTAATAACACTTAGCTTAAAATACAGCACATTGTATGGCTGAACAAAAATATTTTCTTTCTTTATATTCTTCTTTTATAAGTCTTTTTCTATTTAAAAATTTTTTCATGTGAGCCTATGCCTGCACAGGGTCTGGACCAGCAACATCACTCTGCCACTTCCACACCTTGTCCCACTGGGAGGCTGTCAGGAGCAGTGACATGCATGGAGCTGCAGTGACATGCAGGGAGCTGTCATCTCCTGTGCAGGCAATGCCTTCTTCTGGAATACCTCCTTAAGGCCCTGCCTCAGGCTGTTTTATAAGTCAACTTTTTTCAATAAATAGGAGTTTGCTCTAAAATAACAATAAAAAGTATAGTATAGTTATTGTATACACCAGTAACATAATCGTTTATTATCATGATCAATTACATATTGCACTTAATTGTATGTGCTATACTTTCATACAACTGGGAGTGCAGATTTGTTTACACTGACTTTACCACAAACATGTGAGTATTGCATTGTACTACAACGTTCTGATATGCCACCTCCTAGCGTGTGTGTGTGTGCGCACACATGCGTGCGCACACACACAGACACACACACTCTGGAATCATTGCTGTAGAGACTCATTGTCCTGATCAGAATGTGTGTCTCTCACTGGAGTAGGGAAAAAAAGTTGAGAATTGAAGTCTAGGGACCTAAAATCTACCAATAGGGACATTTCCACAAATAGAATAATGCATTACATTATAATAATATGTATGTATATTAACACATTGTATTATGTAACGTCAGTATATTGAATATAGTAAAGTAATATAATCTTTATATATTGAATGTTACAGGGAAAATATGCGTTATTTTACTTATTTTTAAATTTATTTATTTTTTATTATAAAGATGTGGGGTACAATTCAGGGTAAGGTATACAAACGTTGATTATGCGGGCATCGTTAGGGATGAGGTAAGCCCCTCCTTCCCCTAGCAGTTTCCCTCAACTTCTAATC